>NW_018407348.1:460534-495618 GCF_002113885.1 Mizuhopecten yessoensis
ATGTTGACTACTGTCAGCGTCTGCCTGTAAACGTGTAATGTTGACTACTGACAGCGTCCTTCTGTAGACGTGTTATGTTGACTACTGTCAGCGTCTTTCTGTAGACATGTAATGTTGACTACTGTCTGTGTCTTTCTGTAGACGTGTAATGTTGGCTAAAGTCAGCGTCTTTCTGTAGACGTGTAATGTTGACTACTGTCAGCGTCTTTCTGTAGACATGTAATGTTGACTTCTGTCAGCGTCTTTCTGTAGACGTGTAATGTTGACTACTGTCAGCGTCTTTCTGTAGACGTGTTATGATGACTTCTGTCAGCGTCTGTCTGTAGACATGTAATGTTGACTACTGACAGCGTCCGTTTGTAGACGTGTAATGTTGACTACTGTCAACGTCTGTCTGTAGTCGTTTAATGTTGACTTCTGTCAACTTGTCTGTAGACATGTAATGTTGACTACTGACAGCGTCCTCCTGTAGACTACTGTCAGGGTCTGTCTGTAGAAATGTAATGTTGACTACTGTCAGCGTCTTTCTGTATACGTGTTATGTTGACTACTGACAGCGTCCTTCTGTAGACGTGTAATGTTGACTACTGTCAGCGTCTTTCTGTATACATGTAATGTTGACTACTGTCAGCGTCTGTCTGTAGACATGTAATGTTGACTACTGTCAGCGTCTTTCTGTAGACGTGTTATGTTGGCTACAGTCAGCGTCTTTATGTAGACGTGTAATGTTGACTACTGTCAGCGTAACTTCTTACTGAATACTTAACATAGCCTTGCCTGACTTGACAGCGTCTTCCTGAAAACATGCTGTAATAATGTCTGTGTTGACAGCGTCTTCCTGAAAACATGTTATAATAATGTCTGTGTTGACAACGTCTTCCTGAAGACAGACAATAACCATGCCTGTCTTGACAGTGCATTCTGGAAGAAGTTTGCACAATTTCCGACAATATCTTTTAGAATATCTGTTATAATTTACCTCCATAACATTATTTATGTTTCTTTCTGATTGAAAATTATACAACCTTGCAATGCAGATAGCCGAGTCGTAAATGTCCACAGTCTTGGTTCGTTCCGCCTTTCTTGTAAACATACAGTATATTGATATTTCATAAGTGATATTTAAGAATTGATTTCTTTCTGACAACACGCATAAGGATTGTCCACGAATTGTGTCAAATTCTTGTTGATCACGCCAATATCGGCTGGAGTGTACGTAATCAGTGTCGGGTGTTGGCGGGTCTGTCCGGTATCCTGTTGATTACTGTCGGCCTTACACGACAAAGGTGGTAATCACTGGTCAAACAGAGCTTCAAAAAGGTTGTGAGGTTCCGAGTTGGTGCTAACAAGCGTATTGATGATACAGTCAGAAACCTAGCATTGGACACTAATATGAAGACGCCTGTAGAAAAGCCCAACGCATCCATAAACGAAATAAGTTTGATGGACACTTTAATGATTTATCCTCAGAGAAAATAACTATTTCCCGAAATTGTTTAACTTTGCTGACTTGATCTCTGTTTATCAATTATGTTAATATACAAAATAATTTGTTTTGTCATCTGCTGACAATTTCTGTTTAAGCAAAGAATATGTTCAGGAATTCATTCAACAAATAAAAGGAGAAGATCATGCCTTACAATGGATAAATCCTACTTTTGTGATCTGAAGTATTTCTATTTGTGAATATTTTTTTCTATTGATACAGGTTAAGTTGTTTCTTATTTTGAGTATGTGAACAAAGCAATTGCGTTGAAAATTACTTGTATAGTGAAAAAAGCTAACTAACAAAGCAGATTGCTTCGATTTACATGAATTAATAGAACACAGAAAAATCCTTAGGATCATCGAAAAATCGCATAATAAAGTGTTTCGTGATTACGACACATTTTGAAACCCTCAAAGTAAGAGCATGCCTGTTTCCCCGTAAAGTAATCTGACGAGGTGTGATCGATTTCTCCTGAATGAATTAAATGTATTTCTTGTTGATTAAAATGTCGATTTTAAGAATGATTAAACAAGAAAATTTACCAGTGCTCACTATGAAATCTGCCACGTATTTGGTGAGATCGAGAAGGTTAATCTAATCCAACACGGCGAAAGTACGCTACAAAGTGCAATCATATCAAACAAATTTACATATTACAATGTATATGGAAAAACAGTATAACAAGTATCAAGACACTATTACAACAAGGTATAAATATATCAAGGCACTATCACAAAACAGTATAACAAATACCCAGGCACTATCACAAACTAGTATAACAAATACCCAGGCACTATCACTAAACAGTATAACAAATACCCAGGCACTATCACAAAACAGTAAAAAAAATACCCAGGCACTATCACAAACTAGTATAACAAATACCCAGGCACTATCACAAAACAGTATAACAAGTACCAAGACACTATCACAAAACAGTATAACAATTACCCAGGCACTATCACAAAACCGTATAACAAATACCCAGGCACTATCACAAAACAGTATAACAAATACCCAGACACTATCACAAAACAGTATAACAAGTACCAAGACACTATCACAAAACAATATAACAAATACCCAGGCACTATCACAAAACAGTATAACAAATACCCAGGCACTATCACAAAACAGTATAACAAGTACCAGGGCACTATCACTAAACAGTATAACAAGTACCAGGGCACTATCACTAAACAGTATAACAAGTACCAGGGCACTATCACTAAACAGTATAACAAGTACCAGGGCACTATCACTAAACAGTATAACAAGTACCAGGGCACTATCACTAAACAGTATAACAAGTACCAGGGCACTATCACTAAACAGTATAACAAGTACCAGGGCACTATCACTAAACAGTATAACAAGTACCAGGGCACTATCACTAAACAGTATAACAAGTACCAGGGCACTATCACTAAATAGTATAACAAGTACCAGGGCACTATCACTAAATAGTATAACAAGTACCAGGGCACTATCACAAAACAGTATAACAAGTATCAGGGCACTATCACAAAACAGTATAACAAGTACCAGGGCACTATCACTAAACAGTATAACAAGTACCAGGGCACTATCACTAAACAGTATAACAAGTACCAGGGCACTATCACTAAACAGTATAACAAGTACCAGGGCACTATCACTAAACAGTATAACAAGTACCAGGGCACTATCACTAAACAGTATAACAAGTACCAGGGCACTATCACTAAACAGTATAACAAGTACCAGGGCACTATCACTAAACAGTATAACAAGTACCAGGGCACTATCACTAAACAGTATAACAAGTACCAGGGCACTATCACTAAACAGTATAACAAGTACCAGGGCACTATCACTAAACAGTATAACAAGTACCAGGGCACTATCACTAAACAGTATAACAAGTACCAGGGCACTATCACTAAACAGTATAACAAGTACCAGGGCACTATCACTAAACAGTATAACAAGTACCAGGGCACTATCACTAAACAGTATAACAAGTACCAGGGCACTATCACTAAACAGTATAACAAGTACCAGGGCACTATCACTAAACAGTATAACAAGTACCAGGGCACTATCACTAAACAGTATAACAAGTACCAGGGCACTATCACTAAACAGTATAACAAGTACCAGGGCACTATCACTAAACAGTATAACAAGTACCAGGGCACTATCACTAAACAGTATAACAAGTACCAGGGCACTATCACTAAACAGTATAACAAGTACCAGGGCACTATCACTAAACAGTATAACAAGTACCAGGGCACTATCACTAAACAGTATAACAAGTACCAGGGCACTATCACAAAACAGTATAACAAGTACCAGGGCACTATCACTAAACAGTATAACAAGTACCAAGGCACTATCACTAAACAGTATACAAGTACCCAGGCACTATCACAAAATAGTATAACATGTACCCAGGCACTATCACAAAACAGTACAACAAGTACCCAGGCACTATCACAAAACAGTATACAAGTACCAAGGCACTATCACAAAACATACATAAGTGACGATGTTGATATTCAAAAAGATGAAATGATGAGAGTATGTGAATAGAGAGTCACCGTGAGTAAATTGGTGAAGGAGAGTATGAAATTGTATAATTTCTGTCAAGTATATGCATATTGTACCAGAAAATGCCTTAACAACAATAAAAGAAAACAGTACAATAAGTCTTTTGTACCACGGTACTATAACAAGACAGTCTGATTTGAACGAAGCTACTAGGAACAAGGTAATTTACATTTTGATGTATTTCTGAGTTATTTGATGACCAGGAAGTGTGAGCTGTTGATTTGGATATATTTTCCCCCACAGCCAACGTTTTTGTTTCTGATTGAATGACGTCATAACAACGTACATTGTACGATGTTGTTTATTCATTTTAATTGTGTTACTTCATAATGAGATCCTATTTTTGTTAAGAAAGTTACTTCATGACCAGGTTACATCTTTTCATTTTTGGTGGGGTTAATTTTTGGACAGGTATTATTTATATTTCTGATGTAGCTGCTTTACGGCCAGGAACTATGTTTAATGTTGCTGATGAATGAATGATACAATGGATTGTGCTGTGTCGTTACAAAGGGATATCACTTGTTGTGAGTTTTTAATCCGAACGTGTTTCCAATATCTTTTATTGTATTTAATGTACAAAAACTAACATTTTCTATCAGACTTTTTAACTCACTAAAATAGGAATGCAGACTTTTTCTAGATGGAAAGGATATGTTTTAGTCCTAAATGTCACTGGAAATCCTTAAGGAATTTGATGACATTGTCTGACACAGAACCCAAAGCGCAAGGGTTACATAGTCATGGTTCTCATGGGACAGCGAATGAAACAAAATATCATTACACACGAATGTTCGTCTGACTTCCAGCTTAAGTATTAGAACCAATCTAATCATCTGATAGCGGGTTGGTTTTAAATCATCATAACTGTTATAGGTTATCTTAGTTAAAACATAAAGTAGGACGTATAATATTCGCCCGCGGCGTTATGGTTTCATGAGGTATATCAGTGTTATCATACATATATATTTAGTATAGTTTATCCTCGCCTCAGAGCCTGACTTACTTTGATCCGCACTAGTCCGATCTTTGTCGTGTATGGGATATTAATAATAAAACACAGCTCCCAGTCACAGAATATTGTCTGAACAAATCAAACCAATCAGAAGGTTTATTATCCCAGAACTATTCTAATGGCGTCCTCACATTTGGCGATTGGGAAGGGTCGTAACGTGGTTTAGCATTACATAACGTCTGTGATAGATGATTGATCCGTCAACATGAGAGAGATTCAACTTTCAAAGCCGTCATTGAGTTTTGTTTAGATAAATGTTATACAGTCATCATTATTCCAGCTACTAACGAAATTATTCAATGATAACCATCATATTAAACACAAAGTGCGGCTTCTGGGCAATGATTTGTGTCTTTTAGGTATTCGAAACGGTCATGTAATGGCTGCCATTCACACACCGAACAAATGTATTATAATGATAACAATTGTAATGTATATTGCATAATATCGACATAAATGGGTGGATTTTAAATATACAGATAACTTCGTCATACATGGTAAATTAATTAACTCCTTAAAATGATGATATAGTGCAGATTTAAAACTAAGACACAAAACATACCATTTTCAGTATTTGTAAAGGGTTAAGTAACACTAAGTTGTTGTTTTTATTTACATTTATATTTACATTTTCCGTTATGAGTCAAAGTAGTAATATCAACGGTACCACCGATATATTACTGGATCCTTACAAATGTTTGTTTGTAGGATATGAATGACATAAAATTGGTAAATGTGGCGAGAAAGTAATTCCAATAATGTAGAAAACATGAGGTTGTCACAGAAAAACACATAACACTTTCATTACATAAAAACAGAATAGATATATAGTAAGATATGAAACATTTAAAAACAATGAGAAAGTCTCCTACATGTATGTACACGGACAAGTAACAATGCGTGTGAGTCATTAGACCAATATCAGTGAACCAGCTTGAACGGATTCTGGAATAGTTTCATAACTCAAGAAACTCAAAGGGAAAACGGCATGTATCAGGATTATAAATGAGGTATCGTTAATTCTGTCAAACTTTGGCATTTAACATCAGTACACTTGGTGTTTTTAAACGTTTATATACAAAATGCATATATCGAACAGGACGTTGACTAAAATCTCAAATCTCAAATAGAAATCTTTACTGAAATCTGAATGCGTCCGGGTTCGAAATGATTATCAAAAAACAAAAGACATGAATAGTTGAGCAGTTTCAGATGGTAAAAGGATGGTATCACATTTTGTAAATCTGAGTTAATATATTGCCTGTTAAGTTAACAGCAAACAGCATGACCCTTATCTTTAGTGGCTGATGTTGTGTACAGAAAGGTCACAACAATAAATTCAAAGAAACACGACTCTCCGACTGAAATAAATACATCTCTTAATTGGAACAAGATACTACGTTTGTTTGTTTAAGTTAGGTCAGTCAACTCTTTACTGACTTGGAGATTGTAAATTAATCACTGTCCAGTTAAAATCATACTATAAAACATAACGAAGAATCCATTTAATTGTAACGTTTGAATATCAAGGACAGGGGCAAACGTGGTTTATAAAAGGACAATCATTAATGAGAGCATATAAAATCAGTTTATAGCCTTAAGGAACCCCACGTTGTGTGGGAAACATTAATAACGGGAACAAATTGAGTTTGTTCGTCGATCATAAGGTTTGAAATGTGATGCGAAATACTCATTAGCAAACTATTTGGATGTCAAAAGTTAAAGGAAGCCATTTCGTTTAACCATTTTCTATTTCTCATTAAGATACAATTGTGTTCTCGTTTTTAAATGTTCATCGCGTCTAATTTCCTTTTTTTCTTTTATAAATAAAGCCTTATTGTTTTTATGCCCCTTTGGTCTTCTTTTTATAGTTAGATATGGTGCCTTATGTTGATTGCTTTCTAGACTTTTAACGCTTAAAGATTTTCGTAATCGAAATGTCCTGCATGTTACAAAAAGCAATAACTAGATATACATGTATACGTAATATATCGGCCTTAAACTGGTTATTTTATTATTTCCCATGTTTGTTTGACGCCATAGATCTGTGTCCGAAGTATTTTAACACGAGTGGCACAGTTTAATGTTCATCTACATACAGATGAACGCGTAAGGACCTACTTTGGTGTCGACCATATAACTGCCGTGTGTCCTTTATTTCCCAGGTTTAACCAGTAGACTGTACCTAAGAGAACCTGAATTAGCGATTAAGAGAATGGCGTTAAACATCGATAGTAATTGGATAAAATGAATTGTGAAGAAAGATTTGAATTCGGAATGCGTCTCCTTGCGAATACAATTGGAATTTACCCTTTTGCTAAATTTGGAACAAATATATGCTGATATCCAAAAAGGATCCCATTAGAATCTCATTTACTTATCTTTTTTATATATAAATAGTTTTCTTCAGAACATTATTTGCAGAAATAGTTTATGTTCCAAACATCGAAATGAGAACACATCTTTACTCCTGTGTTTGACATTATCTCAAAATGCATTGTATATAAATGATTAATTACTCATCTGAAGCCTGCCTTTCGACACGACATTTTTATATGATTGGTTTAAATATTCAACTCTCCATTAACGTTGCAATTTTTATTATATAATCTGACAGATCTTGGAACTTCGAAAATACCTAAAATGCTTTGACGTCACAACTACTGATTGATTTGTGCTGATCACCTGTTTTCTATTGACCTCACATTACCTGTGTGTAAACGATTTATATTTTTATCTTTATCAAAATCTTTTAAACTGTTAAATTGGAAAAAATGTTAAACCCTACCCATAATGCAACGCGTGAAGTAGTTTTATTCATGACAGTACAATCACTTTAATCAATTTAACGCCCACTCCTCATTAATTATGTTTTCAGTGGCAAAAATTGGCTGACAACACGAGGATACCATGGTAATCGCACAACTGCACGAAATAAAGAACATAATTATCGTTTAAAGTGATAGACAAATGGTACAAACGAATGAACATCTCTAACACCAGTAAAGTACCCAGCCCTTAGTTCATTGTAACTGACATAGGACTGGTTCTAGTATTTAAAGTTATTAGAATGTTGATAGTGTTGTCAATAATAATTACTAGGGTAACCCTTGGGACAGAAAGCATTGCTACTATAGCAATAATCATTAAAGTGGTAATACCAGAGAAAGAGAAAATTATTGCTACAGCAATAACCTCTCATAGTAAGGTCCATCCTTCAAACGTCTATGTAATAATAATGCAATCTCATTCCTATCGAAACATATAGCTTTGTGTTTTTCAGGCATAGTTATATTTGGCAGCTAAGTATATAGACTGCCTGTAGAAGTAGGGATGGTTTTATTTGATTTTATAACAATAGAAACGTACTGGTTTGTTGATGCACATGAAATTAAGGAGGAATGGTTAACCGGCCGTCATCACTTATAAACAAGGTAACAAACCAAACAGCTGCTTAATGGTTTATATGGTGATACATTTTATATTTCGTTACATCAAATAAAGCTGGAATTTGTATTCGAATTGAACAAGTGATGATAGCGGCGTCATGTGATTACGTTATCATTTCTTACTGAGAAAAAACTAACTGAGATGGTGCGTACCTTGAATGTATGGACGATTGTGCATTTTATTTTCAAGCGAAACGCATAGAAACACGATTTTTAATGGAATTTTCTATGATACAAAAGCAGCCATCATCATCATCATCAACAGCATCAGTAAAATACCATATTTATTCAAGAACTATAAAATTGATACAACTTATAGAATAAACACAATTTCTGTTCTTGCTTTCTTTATCGAATTAAGTAATTTCTATTTTGATGTTCAAAATCTGTCTCCATCTTGAAGCAATGTTTGCGCGTGAATTAAAACCATTGAATAGAACGCATTTTTCGGACCAGTTATGCTAGTAAATACATACTGTTTGTTATTAGTGTCACTAACACGTGTAAACAATGGACGGAGACATCCTTGAACATGTACACTTGTAGTGGACCACCCTTATATGAACTACTTTTCAATGCCATCTCAGTACAATAATAAACTGCAGAAAAATATATTCAACCTCACCAATCAAATGTATCAAAGTAGATGTCATGGTAAAACAAGAATGAATCAGTAAGAATACTATCAGAGTTGTTCCTATTATCACAACAGTATTAATGTTGATGTCTCCAACTTTCTCTGGCATTAAGAGACGAAGATAATAATTAAGATGGTACAGTAAATACAGGTGTAATTTTGCGATTATAGTTGTAATGTAAATCATACTGTAACATCAAGTAGTGCATACATGCAAGGAATGCGATACTCTAATGACCTACCCCTTCTCTGAAATGGTAGGTATATTGTTCTTAATTGAAGTGGTTTGTGATTTTCTTCTTCGCTCAAAAGGAGGGTTATTAGCTCAAACACTGAATAGGTGGGTAAGTGTACCCTACTCTGAGAAACCGGATGGAAACAACCCTACTCTGAGAAGGTGGATAGCTTACTCCAGCATTTCAATTAATACATTTTCCCCACACCGAGAAGGTACAATATACATGTAAGTAATTTGCCCCAC
This sequence comes from Mizuhopecten yessoensis, assembly GCF_002113885.1. Taxonomy (NCBI): domain Eukaryota; kingdom Metazoa; phylum Mollusca; class Bivalvia; order Pectinida; family Pectinidae; genus Mizuhopecten; species Mizuhopecten yessoensis. The sequence continues at coordinate 470,201 of NW_018407348.1, forward strand.
ACAAACCTTGTGTATAATATGTTATAACAGCTTCAGGTGTTTGGAGGCCTCATCCTTTAATGGAAACGTGCTGCCTTTGGTGTTTATCAATGTAATTGACTTTGTAGCGGTCAGCTCCTGACCCCAAGTTGTTTGATAAAACATGATCATATTAAATACCCCAGGCTATCAAAGTGATAGAAATAACTGGCGGACGGTGAGTGGATTCTCAACCGTAACGCAAGGTCATTCCGGTATGTCACGTTCTATACTTCAGAAATAACACCAAAGTGACAGTATATCGTGGTATAATCGAGTATAAAGGAGTCGATGTATAAATCATATATAATGTCGTGGCAGAAAACGTGGACGAGTCGAGGTATAGGTTAGATATAATGGCAAGGTTGGGGATGCCGAGGTAATATTGATATTCAAGTTTATTGATGTGGCTTAGATTGTCGAAATATGAGTCCTATATAATTGGAAGGATTGAGTAGTCTTGTTATAATCTATATATCAGTCCTGGTATTAGCTATATTATGTATTATGGCATGGTTAGGAAGTCAAGGTAAAACTGATGCATAACGTCGTGATCGGAGAAATCAGGGCATAAGTCATGTTTGATTTCGTAGTTGGATGTTAATAGGTATAATTCATATAGATTAAAACTACTAATTGTGTTTGATCTGGTGTGGCTATCAAATGATACGTCCATACCCGCGTATTTCCTGTAGACGATGATTGTGATATTCGTTCTATTTCAGCTATTGCTGGCGTTTCTCTCCTTCCATATTAATGCCAATAGCAAAACTATTTCATATCACTTCAATCGGATACGAGCAAACTCCAACTTCATTAATGTATTGTAAAACCTAAGTACGCCGTTGCTCCTCGTCGATATATTGTAAAACCTGAGTACGTCGTTGCTCCTTCACTGATATATTTTAAACCTGAATACGCTGTTGCTCCTTCATTAATGTATTGTAAAATCTGAGTACGTCGTTGCTCCTTCATTAATGCATTGTAAAACCTGAATACGTCGTTGTCCCTTCATTAAAGTATTGTAAAACGTGAGTACGGGAATGCTACTGCATTAATGTATTGTAAAACCTGAACACGTCGTTGCTCCTTCATTAATGCATTGTAAAATCTGAGTACGTCGTTGTTCCTTCATTAATGCATTGTAAAACCTGAATACGTCGTTGTCCCTTCATTTAAGTATTGTAAAACCTGAGTACGTCGTTGCTTACATCATTGATATATTGTAAAACCTGAGTACGTCGTTGCTCCTTCATTAATGATTTGTAAAACCTGAGTACGTCATTGCTCCTTCATTAATGTATTGTAAAATCTGAGTACGTCGTTGCTCCTTCATTAATGTATTGTAAAATCTGAGTACGTCGTTGCTCCTTCATTAATGCATTGTAAAACCTGAGTACGTCGTCGTTCCTTCATTAATGCATTGTAAAATCTGAGTACGTCGTTGTTCCTTCATTAATGCATTGTAAAACCTGAATACGTCGTTGTCCATTCACTAAAGTATTACAAAACCTGAAAACGTCGTTGTCCCTTCATTAAAGTATTGTAAAACGTGAGTACGGGAATGCTACTGCATTAATGTATTGTAAAACCTGAACACGTCGTTGCTCCTTCATTAATGCATTGTAAAATCTGAGTACGTCGTTGTTCCTTCATTAATGCATTGTAAAACCTGAGTACGTCGTTGCTTACATCATTGATATATTGTAAAACCTGAGTACGTCGTTGCTCCTTCATTGATATATTTATACCTGTATATGTCGTTGCTCCTTTCTTAATGTATTGTAAAACCTGAGTACGTCGTTGTTCCTTCGTTGATCAGTTGTAAAACCTGAGTACACCATTGTTCTTCGTTGATATATTTTAAATCTTGAGTACGTCGTTGTTCCTTCGTTGATATATTGTAAATCCTGAATACGTCGTTGTTCCTTCGTTGATATATTGTAAAACCTGAATACGCCGTTGTTCCTTCGTTGATATATTATAAAACCATAAACAAGTCTAGCTCATTTGTTGAATCATCGTAAAACAAAAACAATCCATGCTTCTTTGACGATACATCTTATAATCCGCACGGTAAAGTACTTATTTGTGATTCGTTTGAAATTCTGTACACCACGTGATGTGACACTGATCTTTTTCTGTGTTGTGAAATTGTTTTATTTTATTTTGATTTTGCTGACTATGTATCATTTTATAACTCTTTAAAGCTTACTTTTGTTTTTAAGTTCTCGACGCTGATTCTCGAGGGGATTTTAAAGCAAACGACCATCATTTTTGATTTTGCTAATAAATAAATTATATGTTTTTACTGTCATGGTAGCAGAAATATGTCAGGGTATATGTCCTGACGTGAATTGTTTTTCCCGATGGCAAATACCGATGGAAGTATGATTTTCTGATACAATTACAACCTTCAAAGAGAAAATATTACATTCATCAGTTTTTTTTTATTTCAGGGTAAAAACAAATAATTCTTTTAAAAGGTAATTATTCTTAACACATGAAATGAAGAACTCTTCTGCGGGTTGTCAAATTTGAGAACGCACTGTTATATAATAAAATGTTTCGTCTCCCGATCATGTGATCTTTTTACACGATTCATACGCACTATGGGCGAGGTAAAATAATAAAATATAACGAATCAAACACACTATTGGCTATATATAAAAATATGATTAAACAAATCAGACGACCAAAAGGTGAGGTATAATGATAACATATAACAAATCAGACAACCAGCAGGTGAGATATAATGATAACACATAACAAATCAGACAACCAACAGGTGAGGTATAATGATTACATATAACAAATCAGACAACCAACAAATCAGGTATAATGATAACATATCACAAATCAGACAACCAACAGGTGAGGTATAATCATAACATATAACAAATCAGACAACAAACAGGTGAGGTATAATGATGACATAAAACAAATCAGACAACCAACAGGTGAGGTATAATGATTACATATACCAAATCAGACAACCAACAGGTGATGTATAATGATAACATATAACAAATCAGACAACCAGAAGGTAAGGTATAATGATAACATATAACAAATCAGACAACCAACAGGTGAGGTATAATGATAACATATCACAACTCAGACAACCAAAAGGTGAGGTATAATGATAGCATATAACAAATCAGACAACCAACAGGTGAGGTATACTGATTACATATAACAAATCAGACAACCTACAGGTGAGGAATAATGATAACATATAACAAATCAGACAACCAACAGGTGGGGTATAATGATAACATAAAACAAATCAGACAACCAACAGGTGAGGAATAATGATGACATATAACTTATCAGATAACCAACAGGTGAGGCATAATCATAACATATAACAAATCAGACAATCAAAAGGTGAGGTATAATGATAACATATCACAAATCAGACAACCAACAGGTGAGGTAGAGTGATAACATAAAACAAATCAGACAACCAGCAGGTGAGGTATAATGATAACACATAACAAATCAGACAACCAACAGGTGAGGTATAATGATAACAAATCAGACAACCAATAAGTTAGGCATAATGATAACACATAACAAATCAGACAACCAACAGGTTAGGTATAATGCTAACATTTAACAAATCAGACAACCAAAAAGTGAGGCATAATCATAACATATAACAAATCAGAAAACCAACAGGTGGGGTATAATGATAACATATCACAAATCAGACAACCAACAAATCAGGTAAAATGATAACATATAATAAATCAGACAACCAATAGGTTAGACATAATGATAACAAATCAGACAACCAACATGTGAGGCATAATGATAACATATAACAAATAAGACAACCAACAGGTGATATATAATGATAACATATAACAAATCAGACAACCAACAGGTGAGGTATAATGATAACAAATAACAAATCAGACAGCCAACAGGTGAGGTATAATGATAACATATAACAATTCAGACAACCAACAGGTGAGGTATAATCATAACAAATAACAAATCAGATAACCAACAGGTGAGGTATAATGATAACAAATAACAAATCAGATAACCAACAGGTGATGTATAATGATAACATATAACAAATCAGACGACCAAAAGGTTAGGCATAATGATAACAAATAACAAATCAGACAACCAACAGGTGAGGCATAATCATAACATATAACAAATCAGACAACCAACAGGTGAGGTATGATGATAACATATAACAAATCAGACAACAAACAGGTGAGGTATATTGATAACATAAAACAAATTAGACAACCAACAGGTGAGGTATAATGATAGCATATAACAAATCAGACAACCAACAGGTGAGGTATAATCATAACACATAACAAATCAGACAACCAACAGGTGAGCTATAATGATAACAAATCAGACAACCAATAAGTTAGGCATAATGATAACACATAACAAATCAGACAACCAACAGGTTAGGTATAATGCTAACATTTAACAAATCAGACAACCAAAAAGTGAGGCATAATCATAACATATAACAAATCAGAAAACCAACAGGTGGGGTATAATGATAACATATCACAAATCAGACAACCAACAAATCAGGTAAAATGATAACATATAATAAATCAGACAACCAATAGGTTAGACATAATGATAACAAATCAGACAACCAACATGTGAGGTATAATGATAACATATAACGAATAAGACAACCAACAGGTGATATATAATGATAACATACAACAAATCAGACAACCAACAGGTGAGGTATAATGATAACAAATAACAAATCAGACAGCCAACAGGTGAGGTATAATGATAACATATAACAATTCAGACAACCAACAGGTGAGGTATAATCATAACAAATAACAAATCAGATAACCAACAGGTGAGGTATAATGATAACATATAACACATCAGACAACCAACAGGTGAGGTATGAAGATAACATATACAAAATCAGACAGCCAAACGGTGTGATATAATAATAAAAAGTAACGAGTCAGACACATTGTTGGTGAGGTTAAAAACTAAAAAATATTCTTTTACGAAAGAGAGCATTTATTGTTAAAATATTATATTTACGTTCTATCGCTTCTGGTCAAGTAATTATGGAAATGGTTCGAGACTTTATGGATAAATTGTCATGTTCTTGAACCCATTTTACGTTTGTTCCACTTGCAATGTTACTATCTCACATCATTGTTCCTTGCTAGGATAATATAACACTTGTGGTATCACAACGCATTGCTCATATCATAGTCTTTATGTAACAGCCTACATCCTCTGGGCTGTGGTAGTATTGCCATGCTCAGTTTTATTATTGTTAATGTGGGGAAAAGGTAAAAGAGGGAGCTACAAATCGCCATGTCTGATTGAAGTGGGATAGAGATTAACTTTAAATTCCATAAGAATGCTGATAAACCTGATTAAATTTACCCACATTGCAAAATTATAACCAATGATTTGACATAGGGTAGAGTCCGGTATATTCGGACAAAATTGACCTCCAGTTTACTCGCCGCCGCACTTATACTAACATACCAGCATTGTCGTTGCAGGGCGCTATCATCCGGAAGAAGCTAGTATAAAGTAATGAAAAAACCTACGTAGTTTCCGGAAAATAATGACGGCCAGTGAATTATAATATAAAAACCCAGCAGAAATTGACAGCCGTTAAATTCGGACAGAAGCCGGTTAATTCGGACAGTCGTTTCCTTTTTAAAAATATACATACGTAAAATAATATTTGACATTCAATTATTTGTTTTCTGTAGTATTTAACAATTAAAAACATATTAAATGTGCATAGAAGGCTAATAAAACTACACATGTTTATTTTTCTAGTTAATCTTTGTTATACTTTTATAAATAACTCCGTTATTTAGAGATAGTGATGCTGCAGTACACACAGTGTAGTGATATAGTGAGTATTCTATAATGACGATGTACAAACATGTAGCCATACATCTATAATGATACTCAGTATGAATTTCCTCTGGCTTTTTAAAATTCAACAGATCTAATGCTATTCACTACCAATTTCCTCAGTTTTTTTTAAATTCAGGAAATCTTATAATATTCATTACAAATTTCCTCTGCTTTTTGACAATTCGTCGCATAAAATTTGATAAGTCATTTAAGTTGTTTGAATGTGCAATAGTTCTAATTCATTGTTTTCTTTTTCATTTCACGTTTTAACTGTCTGGCTTTTTTCTCTGCTTCTAATTTCTGCTTTCTTTCGGCCAGGACTCTTTTTTCATTAATAGTATCATTGCTTGTTAAAAGCCGATGCGTGGTTATTGCGCGGCTCGGCTTTTTCAAAGGCACTGCGCATGTCTGGGCGTTTCTACAAGGGGAAAACAGATCTTCAATATTACTGCTCCACAACGACGAAGGCAATGTGGCTTCACCATCATCGTTGGCACTTGCAATTGTTTCGAGTTTTCCAGATGCAATGAGGTTGAATAGGTGCTGAGGATCCTCAAGCTCAGCTGGACTTTGTGATATACTCGCAACGGCAGCAAGTGTTTCCAAGTCACTTATGGGCGGGGAACCGGACGTTACGTGACTATCAGAAGTAGTGCTGTTGTAACCTGCCATGTCTAAGCCTTCATCTGAAGCCCTAAATGGAGCGTGAATTTCTGCGGAAACCACAAGACTGTGTGAAGCGTCTTCATTAGGAGTCTGTAAACCTTCAGGTACGCCCGGCAGAAAGATACCGGGAGTAGACTGAGTATCAGCACTCAAGGAAACGTTGCTGGGCGGAGCAACATGCAGAGTAGTAGGCACTGCAAGAGGTTCAACGCTATCATCTGTGGTGTTGGTGCTGCTGGTAACGGTCCCAGATGTAATGGTTGCAGATGGCAACGGACGGTCAAACACTGTGCTGGGTAGGAACGCAGACTTGGGAACCGCGGTGGGATTGAAAGGATGTATTCCACAGCCACGGAACCCGCTGATGATATTCTGCACCGTAAGCCCGGCTTCCCAAGCAGACGTGAACATTTGTGGGAATGTCCATTTATTGATGATGTTACATGGAGCTAGAGATAAAAAGTTAGAGCAGGCTTTATTATATGCCTTATTGAACGGCCCAAATACACTCCTGTCAAGAGGCTGAAGGTAGTGCGTTGTGTGAGGGGGTAAGGCAATGATACTTATGTTCTCCTGCTTTGCCAATTCCAAGAGACCCAGAGTTTCATGCGAACCATGACCGTCTAGAATTAAGAGCTGTGGGCGTTCTTGGCCACAGTGTCTTAAAAACACGTTCCTGAACCATTCTTCGCCCAGCTCCTCGTTCATCCACGCCCGTTCATGATAGGTCCACACAGAATCTTGAGGTGAAGCGGCCGTATTGTACCCAAACAGAGATTTTCTGATTTTGCCTTTCACAATTAGCATCGGAGGCATTGAGGTACCGGCAGCATTGACACATGCCATTATTGTGACATTGGATCGGTCATTGCTTGTCCGTCCAACTACTGACCGGGTCCCTCGACGGGCGATGACATTCACTGGGTTGTGCTCCAGGTGTTTCCCCGTCTCATCACAATTCCAAATTTTTTGAGGGGCATTGCTAAGATTTAGCTCTGTTATGATAGATCCAAGACCTTTGGGTACCAAGCTTTTCAGGTTTTCTCAGACCTATTTCAGGGTGTCTTCTTTTCAGTCCGTACCACCAGTGTTTTGAAGGGGTGACGTTACAGAACCCAGAAATATTTGCACGTTTACATAAAATACCAGCTCTTGTAAGTAATTGCTGACGTGATAATCCGAAACCCTTTTCTGCATTTTCTGTAACACTGTTGATAATCTGATTTTCTGTTGTAATATCCAATACCGGTTTTCGTCCGGGTTTCGTCTCAAGATTAAATCGTCCTGAAACACGATCGTACAATGTTGACTTTGGAAGACCGTATCGTTCAGCAGCCAATCTCACAGACATCTCCCCATCTTTAACTGCCCTTACAGCTTCCTCCATGTGTTCGTATTTATGCTGTACATATTTCCCCTTTTTCTTGGCTAAGTACTGTTTGGGCATTCTGCAAAATCATAAAAAGTAATAATTAGATGAGTGTATATGAAGTTTCTGATGGATTTAAAAAAATAAAAGTACGTTTTAAATATTCATAATGTTATTTTGGTCCTCAATTAAAAGTTATGAGAATATTAATTAAGTGTCCGAATTTGCCGACCACTTGAAAAAATATGTCCGGAAAGTTCGGACAGTTTAAAAAACAATTATTTAAAGAATACACATACATTCTTCTAAAATCTCTATGAAATTATATTTTAAGAACTTAAAGTAACCTGAATAAACTAATTATCTGCACATTTAACAGTACACTATTTACGTATAAGCGTTTGCTTTTGATGACCTTTGAAGTTCAAACTTTCGCGGCATACAATCTTGGCAGCAAAGGACGCAAAATATCCGGATTTTTTTACGTTTCTAATCATTGTACGTTACCTAAAACCGGAAGTATCACGAAAAACACCGACGACCAACACGGGAGAAAAACAAGAGATAAGGATAGTTTATATGTGGAATATAGGCACACGTGTGTTTGATTTTTATTAGTTAATGTCCGAATTTACCGGCTGTCCGAATATACCGGACTCTACCCTAGTAAATTCGGAGGAGGAAATGAGTATTCGAATCATGCGAACATGATGCTCTGATTAATATTAATTCTAACACGATTCGTTTGCAACGCGTGTTTTGATTGGATACGGACCATTTTCTAATCTGCGATAGAATCATGATCAATCGTGTTAAGCTCTTCCCATCGCACTTAAGCCACTCCTCGTTTCAAACCAAAACAATATGGCGTCAAGCTCGCCTCTTATCGAAATCCCGCTGATAAGGCTAGCAGGCAACAGAACAGAAACGATCGATGAAATGTATTTGTTGAATGAATTAAAAAGTAAAAAGTACTCATTCCTTGGTCTTACCTCCATTTATTACTGAAACGTTCGTTCCATCCGTGTGAAGGCATATATTTAGATCCCAAATCAAATGAAACATTTCACATGTGTCGTATGCATTTACACAAAACTCTTCACAAATCTATATAAATAATCGCCGATTTTGTCGATAAGCACAGATTGGTATGCATATACTGACATGGAAATGTAAGAACTTGGTCAATATCAATCCAAATGTGTCGCATAAACTTCGGAAACAGGACGTTCACGAACAATCCAAATATTCCGCCTCCTCAACATACAGATCGAGCGCTCGCCAGTATGGGCGGGGCCAAATGACCGACTTTTGAAAGCTTCTTTCCGATTGGTCAGTCCGCTGCAGATTGACACGTCGCCAGTTCAGGTCACAAAGTATTTTACTACGTACTTTTGTACAAGAAAATACAATGTTTCTAAACATATTAGCGTAGTATATTTGTTAAGGTGTGTTAGAATGGGGATAGTACGTTGTTTTTCGTATCTAAACTGGCGATTAGAACATGAAATTTGGTTTAAACTCTCGATCTATCGGTCTCGAGTTCAAACCCAAATGTCATGTTCTAATCGCCAGTATAGCCACTCAAAACAACGTACTATCCCCTAAATAAAGCGTGGTTGTCTACGAAACTGGACACCTTAAAGGTATTTAAACATTGCAGGTACTGAAAGATCATATTTAATGTAGGTCGTGATTTATCAGTTATTTAAACATTGTAGGTACTAAGAGATCATATTTAACGTAGGTCATGATTTAACAGGTATTTAAACATTGTATGTACTGAAAGGTCATATTAAATGTAGGTCATGATTTAACAGGTATTTAAACATTGTACTGAAAGGTTTCTCCAGCGTAGACTGAACATTTCACTCAGACAAACCTATTTTCGTAGCTTGATACTGAGATGATATTCTCCCATACTTGCCTATTATAGACAGGAATTGACCCGTGAAAAGATAAATATGTCTTTCCCGCGGAAAAGACAGCCTACACGGGCTATGACGGCACCAACAATGAATTGAATAATTGCCGCTAGACAAGTCCGCCAAATGACGTCGGCGTTTGAAATAGTTCCGTTATTTTGACTAATTTTTTTTTTATTATTTGTTAATTATACTTATATTTGTTAATTATACTTATATATTAACTGATATATTACAGTTGTTGGATTATTAAATAAAAAGATTGTTAATGTTATGCTTTACATGGATTTCAGATTTTATGTCCAGGGTTCATCACCCTTATTGAATTACATATGAAGTTCACTGAGTATCGATACTGGCATGTTTATTTCGAGTATGGGGGGAAAAGAATCACACATATGTATGATTTCAACCCTCGGGTAATAGTTTGGCCTCGTGCTAAACAGCCAAACTCTTACCCGAGGGTTGAGATGTCCCTGTCCACGGACCATACCCATGTAAAATTATATCAGTCGTACTGTAGGTTAATGTGATGATCTTACGCTGACGAAGAAGATGAGACTATTGTGTAATTTATGTGTACGTGATAAAAAAGTAATTATTGTGATTTTCCCGATTAAAATATAATCAAATTGAAAAAAAAACAGGATTTATATTGCTTTGAATACCTATTAGTGCCGCTCACTAAAACCTAGCTTGATTGTTTCATAACCCTTATGCTAGATGTTCATGGTAAATGATGCCAATCGTCATTTGGTGTGTAAATAGTGTGACCAACACTGACCTAGAACGCCCTATAAACGAGTATTTAGGAGTCAGAGTCAGACACAATGTCCTAAATGTGTGATTTAGGTTTGTTCTTAATGTTCGTACAAGTCTTTTAAAAGATAAAAGACACTAAAAATTGGTAACGGAAATATTTTATATTTCGCCTCCCCTAGATAATTATTCGGACCCTTTCAACCTTTTAGCTGGCAATATTTCATTCTGGACGATTGAGACAGCTCAATCAATATTGATACTGTATGTGATGGCGTCAAATATTGTGTAGTTATGTGTGTTTTAATCAGAAGTTAACCAGGAGAAGTCTCAACAATATCTAGCAAAGGCTTTTTTGATTAAATTTTAGAATAACCTTCTTAGCATCCTTACAATTTCGCAGGACATTTAATTTGTTTTTCTTATTTCTGCTTTCTCCTCAGTTTCTGGCTTTTTAAAAATGCACTTCAGATGGCTGCATTGCTTTAAACTGTTTGTTTGTTAAAGTTCTAATCGGTCATGTAGTGGGTTCAATACCATGGAAGACGTTTGCACATTTTCCGCATTAGATGTCAGCTTCCATTGCCTGTGGTATGTCCATTATAAGAGTTGAGTAGTACCATTAATGGCTGATGACTTTGAACTGTACCGAACCTACATGTAGAAGTCGGCAGCTATTATGTGAGGTCATTCGTCATGCCTCCAATATCCAATTATGTCCAAAGCGTTTCGTTCAGAATCCTCACAACGACAAATCCACTGAGCGTTGTTCTACATGCGTCGGCGCATTATTCCCGATTTGAATTCTAAATACATTCATCACTATAAGTGACGTAGAACACCGACTATACATCACGGGAAACGTATTCAATCTACAGCACAAGCATACACAATGTATGGCGTTCATTGATCATTCCAGAAATCATTCCCGATAGCCCTTTCTAGATATCATTATTTTGAAACTTGAGACTGAAGATAATTTAATTTTATTGACAACATCACATTGTTTATTCCGTCATGTTGAATGACCTGTTGATTGTTTTGTACTTTACCGCCAGCTGATTTACAGGTGTTGTGATACCACAATTTGGGTTTGGATGACAAGTGTAAAACAGTGAAACGTGTTTCCTGTTAGAATTAATTAATGTTTTCAAGCCGGGTTTGATTTATGAGACTAGGTAATACTAAGGTTAAAAGAACTAATTAAGTTTAAACTTTCCTCGGTTGACTTCAGTTCTAATTGGCCCGTCTTCTATTTTGTGCATTACCTAATAAAGTTGTGAATAAAATAGAAAGTATTGCTTATGTTTCGTCCTAAGTCCACTACGAGTTATTTCACTTATTTGCCCGAGACAAATGGTTCCTGGAGTGATATGTGCCAAATCAAAACAAATTCGACACGGTAGAGACATAGATACATGTATGATGTTATATTGGGCACGAAACGTAAATAACAAATAAAATAAAATAAAAGCTTCAAATATCAATCAGTACAAGCCGATAGTTCCACGTGTGAATAAACTGCTTCTTTCTAAGGGGCATGCTCTTTGTAAAGCATGACCAGGAACTAGCGCAAGACCAACACTGTCAGCTATAAGGAGGTGTAGCGTAAATGGATCCGCGCATTAAAACATACATAAGAAAGATGAATTATATAGCGAATGTATTATCTATAATCGACCTGGAGACAGTTAAAACAGCCTCATCCTTGCCCCTGTTTTTATAGCGATAATGACATCACGTAAAAAGCCAACATTTTACTTACGTTTTCCGCAAAATGACTTAATCTCGATATTAAAAGATAACAGATGAAAAGCCGTCTTGACCCACAACAAAGTGGAGGCAACACAGGAGAAAACCTATCACGTTTAATAACAAAATTGAGACAACACAGGAGGGAAGTTACATCATGTCAGAAAGTATCTAGGACATGGTTAATATGATTTTGATTTCTTGATAATTAACATATAATCCGATAGGTCCATTTTGTCAATACATGAAATGGATGATGTATTAATTCATTATCAATATATCAGTTTGATTGCTCTTTAATATTATGTTTTCATTAATTATCAATGCATTTCCCGAAAACATATAGGAATATGAGGACTTGTAGACTTCGACCCTAAGCTTACCGTTAACAAGGTAGAGGATCATCATGACATGAAATATAAAATGATGTTTTTATCTGGCTATGATTTTTTGTTTACATTTTGGAGAAAACATTTAAGATTTTAAAGAATGTTTAAGGTTGGCTTCTGAAATCGGTCAGAGTTATCTTTTGCATTCCAGTCCTGAATTTTGTTCGCGCACGTAAAACGTACTATGTTTATGGCAAATATATCAAAATAGAGGGATAGATTAATTATGAACGATGTTTTGACAAGGATGCACAATAAGGTATTCTGTCTTTGCGTATTGCAGAGTTATCTTCTCTTGAGAGCAGGTATTGATTGTTACGTCATTTGTTTGTGAGAGAAACGTCATCAGTTTTTGAGAAAAAGACGTTATTTTCTCACACTAACCAATGACGTAACAATCAATACCTGCTCTCAAGAGAAGATAACTCTGCAATACGCAAAGACGGAATATACTTATACGTCGAGTGTTCCGTTACTTAGGCTACGCACATTGCCTCTTTGAATATTAAGGTAGAAGAAAGGTTATGTTTTATAATCGTTATAGCATCAGGTTTGCATATATTGGAAATGAAAATATTTGAATGTCCATCACATTTCAGCATTCAAGGGTACAAAGCGATGTGTTACTGAAATTAACATCCAATTTCGGGATAACAACCAAATCGAATCAAAATTAAATATTAATGCATTACAGGGACGCCAACACAGATGTCTGTTCCAGACTTGTATCCTCTAATTTACCGATGAATGCTGTGTCACGAATACCTGCTTAAGATAATTGGAACATTTTCAAGATTGAAATAAATAATTCAAATAGGAATTACAATGCATTCCATCCGTATTGATCATTGTTAAATTGTCTGCAAATAATACAACTTCAAAATGTTGAATAATCGATTTTGCTCAATCGGAAATGGTTTGATGTTCGGTCACCTGCTGTTAGGATTATTTTTATATTGTTTTTACTTAATATTACCAGGCAACCATGAAATAATTCTGCACATAAAAGTCACTATGGTAGTATGTTATGCATGTTAACATTACACACGTGTGAATTTTATCGTTGAACGCTTGTTACTTGACGTGCATTACTTGAAGTTCGATATGTTACATGTACACTGTACAACTACATTCAGTCGTTGGATCGCACAACGTTACACGATATGCACGATGTGTGCACGAAGTGCTAACGTACGATAAAAAAAATTGGACGATCATTGCTTGCGCACATTTGTGCGGACGATGGACGAACGTTGTGCGATAACAATCGTGGTTGGTGTAAATTGAGGAATGCCCTAACAATATATACGGTTTCGTGCATGTGTTTAAACACATAAACTTGATTATTTCGTATGTTTCTATGTTCTACATGTAGCTACATCTATCAGCTTATCTTTCTGTTTACACTTTCTTAAATTTAGCAATGGTGTTTTCGGTGTTTTTTAAACAACTTAAATCAATTACAACACAGTCTCGACAATACAGATTAACATAGCCACTTTGGACCTGTACCTGGACCGTAGTTATCCCCCGCCCGGGGTACTTACGTAACTCGCCAATGTGTGAAAACCAGGTGCAGAAGAGCTATAGACCAAAACGAATGTAAATAACAAATACCAACCGTCCAGCTATGTTTTCATAACGGTCATACGGTATTACATATTAGCTCTATGTGTCAGGCACAGGCCAGGTAAAACTCCGGTCACTCATCAAATTGTTGTTTACTTGTTCTGTTATCTAGGAGCTAAACCCATTCTTGACAGTCTAACGGTCACTGTAACACTGTGTAACACGCATTGTTAAATTGTACATAATCTTAAATATTGTGATGAGAATTTACAGTAATATATACAGTGTACATTATTGCATACGAGCCTTCGGTATTTTTTTCATTCCGTAATATTGATCAACAAATTGTACCAAATCGCACAGTTGTGCGGAGAAAAGCGCACAGCGGGGCGAACGATTGTTAAATCGCACAGTTGTGCGCACCATGTGTGGACGATGTGCGGACGGTGTGTGAACAGTGTATGCACGGTGTGTGCAAGGTATTTTTGGTGCGTTATGCGGTAACATAACTGTATTTGATATGTTAGATATTACTTTCACCTGAAATAAATTATCATTTTTGTTGAAATTGTATTGAAGCTGGTATCATTTTATTTTCATTGAAGTGTTGGTTTATTAATTTGTCATAAATCAAGAGAAAATGCCCCAATGGATTGATTGTATTAGACAATAACATAACCAAAGAACAAGGAGAGTTGGGACATTGTCCCATTCATCTGTCAAATCTTAGGCAAGCTCCCGAAAGTTAATCGGCTGATTGTGACATTTTCTAACACGTCCACCAAGAATATCCCTTAAATTCTGCAAGGGCGACATGTTGGATGATTTGGATGGCCAATCCCACAGCTAAGCAATTTTGCTGCTGACGCAACAGGGATGAACAGATGCAATGTCGTTGAAAAAGGGAGTACCACTGTCCTCAAAATTTCGCCTCATTAATGCACTTCCAGACACTACAACAAGTGTGGTACGGTAACCACCACGAATATCATCCTAGACTGTCACACAAGCGTTACCATAACGGTCCTGTTCACCAAAGCAGTGACTCGTAAACCGTCCAACCAGACGTATCTACTGTCTCCATGTGACACACAGTATAGTTTATTCATCCGTTAAAAGAACATTGTTCCATTGACGAAGCACCCAACGACGGTGTGTGCGTACCTAATTCGGCTGGGTTTTTTTAACGGTGACGGTTTGTCCATGTAGTTTCGGACAGTTAAGGCAGTTAAGGCGGATAAAACCCGATCAAATGTACTTCAGGACTGATGCGATTACGCAGATTCAACAGTCGTATCTGGCGTTCTCCGCAAGCGATCGTTACGCTGCAGGATTACAGTGTTACACATACTCTGAAGGTTTACCGTGTTACATATAAACTATAATTTTACATTATTACATATACACTGTAGGCTTACCGTGTTACACTTACTCTAAAGGTTTACACTGTTGGTTTACTGCGTTATAAATGCACGTAGGTTTACAGTATTACATATCCACTGTAGGTTAACCGTGTTACATATACACTGTAGATTTACCTTGTTACATATACACTGTAGGTTTATATTGTTACATATCCACTGTAGGTTTACATTGTTACATATCCACTGTAGGCTAACCGTGTTACATATCCACTGTAAGTTTACTGTGTTACACATACACTATAGGTTTATCGTGTGACACATACACTGCAGGATTACCGTGTTACACATACTCTGAATGTTTACATTGTTGGTTTACTGCGTTATAAATCCACTGTAGGTTAACCGTGTTACATATCCACTGTAGGCTAACCGTGTTACATATCCAATGTAATTTTACTGTGTTACACATACACTATAGGTTTACCGTGTTACATATACACTGTAGGCTTACCATGTTACATATACACTGTAGGTTTACCGTGTTACATATCCACTGTAATTTTACTGTGTTACACATACACTATAGGCTTACCGTGTTACATATACACTGTAGGTTAACCGTGTTACATATCCACTGTAGGTTTACCGTGTTACATATCCACTGTAATTTTACTGTGTTACACATACACTATAGGTTTACCGTGTTACATATACACTGTAGGCTTACCGTGTTACATATACACTGTAGGTTTACTTAAGCATTGAACTGTTTTTGTATGATATTTATGATCTGTTTGAATGACACAGCTTTGCAAGCAAACAACATAATGCGCGCTAGCGCATTATGATTTGATTGCTTGCAAAGCTGTGTCATTCAAATAGATCATAAATATCATACAAAAACAGTTCAATACTTATATTTACGTTTTCTCTGCCTATAAAGTTCTTTTTTAACTTATAATTCATAATTAAAATTAAAAATGACCGCCTTATCGACAGTCCACACAATTTCGTTGAAACACTGTAAGTTTATTTATTACATATACACTGCAGGTTTACTGTATTACATATACACTGTAGGTTTACCGTGTTATATTTAAACTGTAGGTTTACAGTATTACATATACACTGCAGGTTTACATTATTACTTATACACTGTAGATTTACCGTGGTATATATACATTGTAGGTGTACCGTGTTACATATACACTGTATGTTTACAGTATTACATATACACTGTATGTTTACCGTGTTACATATACACTGCAGGTTTACCGTGTTACATATACACTGCAGGTTTACCGTGGTATATATACATTGCAGGTTTACCGTGTTACATATACACTGTAGGTTTACCGTGTTAAATATACACTTTAAGTTTACCGTGTTACAAATACACTGTAGGTTTACATCATTACATATACACTGAAGGTTTACCGTGTTACATATACACTGCAGTTTTACCGTGTTACATATACACTGCAGGTTTACCGTGGTATATATACATTGCAGGTTTACCGTGTTAAATATACACTGTAGGTTTACCGTGTTAAATATACACTGTAAGTTTACTGTGTTACACATACACTGCAGGATTACCGTGTTACACATACACTGAAGGTTTACCGTGTTACATATACACTACAGTTTTACCGTGTTACACATACACTGTAAGTTTACATTATTACATATACACTGCAGGTTTACTGTATTACATATACACTGTAGGTTTACCGTGTTATATTTACACTGTAGGTTTACAGTATTACATATACACTGCAGGTTTACCGTGTTATATAGGCGGATACATGGCGATACATGTGTTATATATAAGGGGTTAATCAATGTATTTTATGTTGTGAACATATCAGTCCAAACCTTTTATTGAAAACTTACAGTGATATTGTCTTAAACATAAATGTTACATCCATTCCGAAGCACGTTATTTGTTTTGGTCCGTTTGTACAATTTCAACGTTGTTTATTGAGAATCGTTGTCTTTCCAATTAATAAATTGAATTTTGGTCGACCTGTTTACTTATCAGTCCGTTTTTTTGTCGTTTTTATACGCCGATATTAACAAAAACCACCGAACGTAACACATAAATGTCACACCGCAATCCCTCTATGGAAACATGATGGAGATAATGTAAATGACCTCAGTGACCGTTATCACAGCTGTCGTTCCTGTTATAGCGTGCCATAGTTTGTCTCGTTAATGATTTTGTGTTAGTCTTAGGTTCGGTCCTGTTATATACCGTCACTAGTGTCTGCTTCAATGTGCCCTCGGTCTCCTTCTCTGTGGGGTCCAGGAGTGGTCGGCAGGGACAGGAATAGGGGACAAGTAAGGCGACTTTCAAAACCAAACTATAATTGATTGTGAAAACAGCAAATATCAATACAAAAAAAATCGAATACGGTAGTAAAATAGACAAGAGCTACCTACACGTCGATATAATGCAGCCTATTAGTGTGATTTGGATAGACCGATGTTAGGTTGCCCTATACTTTGTTAAAATAGACAGACAGTTATCACCATGTCTGAATCTAACAAGAAAACAAAAATGTTTTGGACAGATCTGTTAAATAGATAGAACCAGATAAAGTCGTGTTCATATGGACAGATAAAGGGTTTTCGGGATGTCGCTATTTTCTGTTTCTCCTCGACCAGAAACTTGCTATAGCCGTCAAACTCCTACTCAACTGTACACGGTATTCCCTGTATTTGCTCACATACTTGTAAGTACATGTACCTCCGTTTAATGATTCTTGTATCGAAAATAAAATGATCAAATATATTTTACAAAGGGAACAAAATGTTATCTGTAGTGTGTAAGTAGTTGTGCCTATACATGTATGCATTGCTCTAATAGAAATTACCAGAACAGAAAAAATCCATTTTCAATGTCGTTTCACAATTGACAATAACGGTACAATGCAGCCAAATAGCCGGTTATAAGATACGTGTATCACGGTTATTAGAAAGCTAAAGGCTAGCACGACCGTATATCCGGATCGGAAATTACAATGTAGCAGAAATTATATTAATTTGAACAATATCGATAAACATCACATACGCACTTCATGAAGATCATGTCATATATCACTTGGCTGTATACTGAAGTTCATCTAAATTGTTTAATTAAGTGATATTGACAACTGTTATAATATATATCATGTTAATTGATAATTGGAAATTCATTATTTTAACTGTGAACAAAAAATACGAATTTCGACAAAAATACATGTATCTCTGATGATTGATTTCGTAAGAATCATGCTGAAAGGTAATACTATTGTTTTCATGTCCTTATCGCTTTTCGTTAAACTTTTGAAATTGGATGTTACAATGCATGAGACTATTTACCTTATATACCACAATGTCCTTGTGGTAATAAGGATATCATAATTTATAGTCTACAAGATAGGAATAGGTGTTATCAACAGACAAAGATAGGAACATGTGTCATGTTCGCTCTACTGGCATAAACTTTGCCTGGTGATCGATAGCTCATCTGCTTATTTTGAGAAAGCTACCGTATATAAAAAAAAAATCCCGATTGTTGAATGACCGCTCTATTGGGACGGAACTACTTATGTAAGGTAGTCTGGCTGCTAGATCTTTTTCAGTGTATTATTACTCCTTCGTAAATCTTCCTTATTACAGATCCTACGTCCTGTGTGGGTGTACACCATACACATACTAAGAACATGTTTAACAGCCAGGTACTCGGGATCAATGTGTGGGTGTACACCATACACATACTAAGAACATGTTTAACAGCCAGGTACTCGGGATCAATGTGTTGCTGGATTGATACGGTACATGCATTGTATCATACATCGCAGAAGCGCAAGTGTCTAACTTAAAGAATCTGTCACAGTTTGACGTCTATTCATGGTCTAAGCTACCTTTACCGCTCTCTTATACATCAACAAACCCCCATTATACTGTATGATTAAGATGGATCACTCATTTGCCCTAAAATATATATCCGCATCAATTGAACCACAAAAGCGTATCAATGTCGATAGAGGCTGTATGTTTTCTGCCCGTTTCAGTTCATCATTCATTCATAAAATGACGTATACTTTTGAGTAAACGGCTATCGGGGTAAAAGATTAAACGGGAATTAGTTCCATGTTTAGTAACAATCTATGATGCAGTTTGACAAGACATAACGAATGACGTAGATTGGTATCCCAACTCACTTCGCTTCAATTTGTTCGCGGCAAATTTAAAATTGATCAGTGAGCGGATGCACAGGACCTTCACCCGCTATACAAAAATGTAATTAGGTTTCCTTAAACTGTCTAAAATCAGTAATGCTTGCGATATTGCCATTTCAATTCTCCTAACGCATAGAATGAGACTTTACTAATGCATGTATAAACATGACAGTTATGCTGCATAATTTATGCACAAGTGTTTGGCTATAAAGATAACGTGAACATTTTATAACACTCTCCTGACAGACGACACAAATATCTAACGCCTACGTTTAATATCATCACAGGCGATACAGGTGAAAACTATAAGCTTCGTTTAATATCATCACAGGCGATACAGATGAAAACTATCAGCTTCGTTTAATAACATCACAGGCGATACAGATGAAACAAATCAGCTTCGCTTAATATCATCACAGGCGATACAGATGAAAACTATCAGCTTCGTTTAATATCATCACAGGCGATACAGATGAAAACTATCAGCTTCGTTTAATATCATCACATGCGATACAGATGAACCCTATCAGCTTCGTTCAATATCATCACAGGCGATACAGATGAAAACTATCAGCTTCGTTTAATATCATCACATCCGATACAGATGAACCCTATCAGCTTCGTTTAATATCATCACAGGCGATACAGATGAAACCTAGCTATCAGCAGATGAACCCTATCAGCTTCGTTTAATATCATCACAGGCGATACAGATGAAACCTATCACCAACGTTTAATAAGAAGACAGACGATTTAAAACAACCCATTTCATACATTTTCTATCAAGGCAGATGATATGGATACCTAAATGATTACTAATTATTATCTAAATATTCATCCTTTTGTTCGTTTTTTTCATTCTTTCTTGTCGTATGTTCGGATAGTCTTTATATATCATTAGAGCCCAGATCGTGTGTAGAATAAATCATTTAGTAATCGTCACTTAGTTTAGCTGATACAATGTAGTAAATATATTATTAAGAATGTACTTAATGTATATAAATGACATCTGTAGGGATTTCGACATCGTTACATAGGGATAGTTTACATATATATAAACGCTAAGCACGCCAGTTCTCGCTGGAGCTATTTGATGTTCAGAAATCTTTCTTCGGCGATCTCTGGGCAACGGTAAATGACAGTGATCTTCAGATGTCTATTTATCACTGGTATAGAGATGACGTTTGCCCGGCATCTCAATGGTAGGATCGATACGTCACCGAGCCTGAGTGAAATAAAAGGAGAATCATATGATTCTGACCTGACAAGGACCTATCTTCATTTGTGTAATTGCAATGGCATATGATAAGAGCAAACGAAGATTTTCTACGTCGCCAAACTGTCTATGGCCGTAACAATTCCTTCCCTCAACAAGAATTTCTGCTTAACAATTCAGTTCACTTTTAACTTCCAAGTTTACGTCAGACGGCAGATGTCTTTAATGATACATATACAAGGGCGTTACCTGTTTGACATGTAATGAGCAGGAGACGATCACGATCGAACTGCTGGAGGCATCTGAATATAAATTTGGCAATGACATCAAACAATCATTAATTAATCTAGATTAATAAACAAGATTTGATTCTGGGATACGATAATTCCCAAATGGAAAATACCGTTTCCATTAGACTCCTTTTTGTTCATTGTTGTCGGAAGTACAAAGTTATCTGGTTTAAAACGCCGGAGATTCTTTCGCGTGTTTGGCACGTTCTCATAATGTCCATGGAACCGCTGACAATGCCAGACGTATGAAGAATGGGTGTTCCTAGCTCTATTCTAAATTAATAATGTCCTTGTTCCAAGTGGAAACAGACCGATCCCTCACTTCACATCACCTTAGAACAACAACTCGGGCGAGTGTTGCTCAGCAGTCAATCGGACTAGCCTAGAAACTATTTAACAGCACAAACAGGATATAGGCTGATCCATGTATATGCTTGTTAAAAATACGGCACGGATATTGTTATCGATTACTGAAATTCCAACAGCTTCATGTAGTGTGGTATGTCGCATATTGTCCCAGTCAACTTTAAACGGTTCATTCCCCGAAAACCAACTCTGGAGAATTGAAAGGAAGGTGTTTATATAGGTAATCCTTTGAAGTTTACTTATAGCCTTTTTCAACTAAGAATGTCAACTCATTTTGTAGATATGATACTGATTGATTGATTTTATTTGTCTCAACACCTTTGCATTACAATGGTATACTGAGATATATAAATATAAAGATTTCATGTACAGTAATTAGCCTGCGTGGTTATATAGAGGGATACAGTATAACAGAAACGGAGATGTACTGCAGTTACATATAATAAATACTTTCATGCAGGGGAACAGACAGATTTTTTTTTTTTGATAAAAGTACATAATTTTTTCAGGAATGCTTTTCTTTTAGATGACATTATAACCTTAAGCGATAATACAATATGCCGTCTAATTAACATAGAGGATAGAGAAATTTTCCTTTCATTATCTAATGCCGGACATTCAAATATATAATGGAATTCATCTCCGATATCTCTTACTTTACACAATTGACAAATATGTTCAAGTCTTGGTATATTACTCCTAATTCCGGCTTCTACAGGTAAGTTACTATTTCTGGTTCTAAACCTGCAAAGAGTATAAGCATCATATTTTGAGAGAATATTTAAGTAGTTTTCGAACACGACTTCTTCTTTAAAGACTCTGTATATGGTGGATTTTGGAGAATCTCTGCATATTTCTGCCCAGTTTTGTTTGAACTGAGCAGTCAAGTTAAGTTTTATTTTTGAAACAAGCCACTTAGGATTAATCGGATTTTGGTTTAACCAGATATTAGAGAGTCCGCAATTATTCAGAGTACTCTTTATGCTTTCTATCCATGCGAAGGAACCATTTTTTTCTTCGTTGATAATAATTGATAATCTATACAAAATATTACTTATTTTACTTTCTATACCTCGAATCAGTTTTGACCAATATGATATCATTCGGGTCTTAATTTCTATACCAAGAGGATGCCTGCCGAGCTCTCCATAAACCATGATGTCAGGGGTAGAAGATTTAAGGTGAAGTAATAATTTGCAGAATTTTAAATGGACTCTTTCTATGACGGTATTATTAGAAAAACCCCATGCTTCACAACCATATAATAAGACTGGTGTAACTATTTTGTCAAATAAATCAAGTTGACACTGTGTTGTTAGATTATGCAATCTACCCTTTTTCAGTACCTCGTACATGGCTCTAGTTCCTTTAAGCGCTAGTATATTTTTTGCTTTTGAAAAACTTCCAGATTTACAAAATAAAATACCCAAATAGTTAAATTCCTTGACTATTTCAAGCGGTTTGCCATCATAGTAAAATCTCAAATCATCAGGTATTCTCCCTCGACTGAAAATCATGATATTTGACTTGCTAATATTTACTTTCATGTTCCATTTATCGCAATATGTTTTGAAACCATCCAGCATGTTTTGAAGGTCGTTTGGGGTTTCTGCTAATAATACAGTGTCATCTGCATATAACAAGCAGAATAGCTTTAAGTACATACCGAGCTTGTTTTCAAGTAATTCAGATACCGAATTAAGACCGTTGACATTCTCTGATGATAAAACAACATTGTTTCCATTGATGTTATTAGCTAATAATTTGTGCCATAGTGCCTCACGCCAAACAGTATCAAAGGCCTTTTCAAAGTCAATAAAGGCACAATATATGTTCTTCCGTTTTTGACTTTTGATTAGTTCAAATAGCAAATGTACGGGGAAGATATTGTCAATTGTGGAATAACCTCTACGAAAGCCAGATTGGTTTTCGTTTATAATCTGAAAATCCTCAGAGAATTTAGTTAATCTATTGGTAAGTATTGCTGTAAATACACTACTGGAAGCATATCCCATAAAAATCCCATGAAATTCCTGTGAAAACCCCATTAAAAAGCCTGAATGCCATTAATAAGGCCATGACATTTCGTCGAAGTTTTTTTCATAGGCTTGCCTAAATACCATGAATATATTTTTCATGGCCTTGAATACCCCATGAATCACACATACATCCCCTTAAATTTCAATGAATATAGTTGTCTTATACGAGTGTCAAGAACCATGGCCATGATTTCTCGTTGCAAAAAATAATCATGGTCATAGTATGGCCCTGAAAAAATGAAATCATGGCCATAAATTCCGATGATGTATTTCATGGCATTGAAATTTGGAAAACCACTGCCATTAAAATTAGTTGCTCTAAAAGTGTCCGAGATACCAGATAGTTCAAGGCCACGAAGAAAAATATCATGGCGTCCAAGTAAAGACATGAAGAATTCATGGCCATGAAAAAGTAATTCCACAGCTTCTAGTAAAGATCATAAATTCATGGCCATGAATTTTTCAACAAAGGCCATGATATCTATATATATATCATCATAGAAATTTTTAATATAGTGTTCACCATGCATGTTCATGGCCATGAATATTTACAGAATTAATTAGGGTATATCATGGTATATATATATGTTGGAACGATTTATCATATCACAACACGAGTGTACATTTGGCACATCACGATAAATGTACTTCGTAAATACGAGAAAATATATGCTGAAAACTGCTGAACTGTTCAGGATAATGCTGAAAAATGCTGAACTGTTCTGTTAAATTTTTAAGCCGTTATTGTTTTCGATAATAAAAGAAATGAGAATTTAATGCTCATGAAACTAATTTTTATGATCATTAAATTAATTTTCTTTATTTTTAATGATCATTTATTAACTGAAACAAGTGTAGTTAGAAGAAAGTTGATGGTCAATAACTATAACATCAGTTTCCATGATCAAACCTTCGAATCTAATATACTAAGTTAATAAAGTCCGAGAGATCCGAGTAAATACTATGTGGATGACTCCCGAGTGTTACCGAAAAGATAAACAAATATGGCTGCCGTAGAAGACGAACCGCTATGTCCAAGACAAACTTTCGACTCTAATGGGCTATAAAAGATTAGACAGTATGATAAAATGGAATACACATGACAGGTATGATGTTATATCAACACGCTGAACAATCGTTTTGAGTATAAACATGTGTTTCCCGTAAAAATACAGATTACATCTAGCGGTGGACTTGTCGTCTGCTGATACACATTGATTGGTTCAATATGCAGTCTTCACCTCGCATTTAAACACTTATATCGTTAATTTACAGACTAACAACATAATACTACGACCTTATTTGGATGGAATACTTGTATCATGTTACAATTTGATGAAATACAACAATATGAGATAATTTACACCCGAATTCCCGTATAAGAGTACAGATGGTCGGTGTTCATATCGGACTATGTAAGCTACACACTTCAACATCTCACATTATGATTTAAAACAACATCTCACATTATGATTTAAAACAGCATACGTATGGGATGACACAATCTCATAAAATATAACAATCTCAAAGTATTCAATGTGAAATTCGTGTATAATA
>NW_018407348.1:496610-566816 GCF_002113885.1 Mizuhopecten yessoensis
CATTATTTCTTTGGTAGCTTTAATGTATTCGTTTTTGATCTGATCATCACCGCTTGATTTGTTGTTTTTCAAGTTTTTAACACATTTTTCTATTTCAGTAATTGATATTGGTTCATTAAGTCTGATGTTAATCTGTTATAAATCAACGTTGCCTGTTTCATTTTCAAGTTCTTGCTTTGCTTCTGAGCTGATAGTAGGTAAATTATTTAGGTCACGGAAAAAGTTAAATAAGGCTTCAGTAGATATGTCATTATGCTTACTTTTCTTTGGATTGATTATCTTCCAGTATTCTTTAGGATTTTTTTGACTTCATTTCATGTAAAATAATAAATAATGTTTTTCCTGTTTTTAGCCAGGTCTTTGTTTAAAATTGACTTATAATACTTTATATATATGGTTTGTGCCATATAAGATCTAGCGTTATCCGATTTACATCTAGTAAAATAATTCTTACTTTTCCTGTATTTTTTCCGTGCCTGTTTACATGCTGAAGAAAACCAAGGTTTGTCATCATTTAATTGATAAGAGATTCGAGTACCCGTTTTAAATGTTCCGAATACAGTAGCTGCAGCATTTATGTACATTGTATTCATTGTTTCTACACTTTGATTAATCGATTCAGCTGTGACTTCGTGCAATTGAAATAGTTGGTCTATGCCTTCAATCATGTTGTTAATCTCTTCAACATTAATTGACCTAACAAACATGTCTGGTTTACTATTATCCCACGGCTTAATTACTTCAGTGCAACGATTATTATCGGGGGTTTGTGGGGAATTTGAAGGAAATTTGAGAGACAATGTGATGGGAGCATGTACGTCAGATAAGAGTATATCTACATCACCAACCGACATATTTGATATTTATTCTAAAAGATTGTGACTAGAAATGAAGTAGTCAACTACACTTCACCCTTTACATGTAGTATTCCCACTTGTAGTGTCGCCTATGCGACCATTCAGTATGTACAGATTATTAGTTTTTCACATTTCCAGGAGTAATCTCCCAAATGGGTTTACAGTTTTATCGGAGGTATTTCTGACCTGTTGAACTATATTTTCAGGATAAAATGCGTGGGGGGAAAAGTCAACTACATGCTCATCACTATTGAAATTTAAATAATCAATTTCTGCACCGGTTCTGGCGTTAAAGTCACCAACCAACAACGAATACTTGTCATCATTCATTAGTTGGTGCATTTCATATTCAATACTATTAAATGCATCTCTGTTACTGTATTTGGAATATTCGGATGGGAGGAATACTACGCCAATTATAACACTTTTATCTAAATTGATAAGATTTTTGGACAATTCAAACCATAAAACAAAGCTACTTTTGTTTTCGTGTACATGCAGGTATTGTTTCAATTCAGATTTAAAACCTAATACAATCCCTCCTGACCTTGTTTTACTGTATTTTCCCCTGTTTTTCATAACAAACTCATAACTCTCCAATTTCAACACATTCAAGTCGTCAGTTTTAGTTTCCTGGAAACATAAGATATCAAAGTCAATAATAAAATGGATAAAAAGTTTTTATTCATACATATAACTGTAATACACACTAAGTATTAGAAAATAATTATTAAATATTAATATTTACATTATATGATAAATAAAAATAACATTACCTTATATGAAAAATAAAATTCCTTAATTTAAGCCACATTGATACTAATGTCAGCAATAAAATAAAGTTTCTATTCATACATATAACAGTAATACACATTTGATACAGCACTAACAGATAATTATCAAACATAAATATAAACAGTAAACCACTAAATGAAGCTGAAGTTTCTAGAACGAATCACATTCTCTATATATATCACTTAAGTCTCTAGCACAAAACATTCTATCCAAGATGCAGAAGCTGTGACCCAATGTAAACACGTATTTTTGAGCAGAGTTGGTGTTCAGGGAATCCACCCTTTAAACACATTACCACTCTTTGTATAATGTAGTATTGTAGTTGTTGATATATAATGTAGTATTGTAGCTGTTGATATACCACTCTTTGTAGAATGTAGTATTGTAGTTGTTGATATACCACTCTTTGTAGAATAAGGTATGTTTAGTTGTTGATATACCACTCTTTGTATAATGTAGTATTGTAGTTGTTGATATAGAATGTAGTATTGTAGTTGTTGATATGCCACTCTTTGTAGAATGTTGTATTGTAGTTGTTGATATACCCCTCTTTGTAGAATGTAGTATTGTATTTGTTGATTAGACTGTAGTATTGTAAATGTTGATATACCACTCTTTGTAGAATGTAGTATTGTATTTGTTGATTAGACTGTAGTATTGTAAATGTTGATATACCACTCTTTGTAGAATGTTGTATTGTAGTTGTTGATATACCACTCTTTGTAGAATGTAGTATTGTAGTTGTTGATATACCACTCTTTGTACATGTAGAATGTAGTATTGTAGTTGTTGATATACCACTCTTTGTAGAATGTTGTATTGTAGTTGTTGATATACCACTCTTTGTAGAATGTAGTATTGTAGTTGTTGATATAGAATGTAGTATTGTAGTTATTGATATACCGCTCTTCATAGAATGTAGAATTGTAGTTGTTGATATACCACTCTTTGTAGAATGTAGTATTGTAATTGTTGATTAGACTGTAGTATTGTAAATGTTGATATAACATTCTTTGTAGAATGTAGTATTGTTGTTGTTGATTTAGAATGTAGTATTGTAGTTGTTGATTAGACTGTAGTATTTTAGTTGTTGATTAGACTGTAGTATTTTAGTTGTTGATTAGACTGTAGTATTTTAGTTGTTGATTAGACTGTAGTATTTTAGTTGTTGATTAGACTGTAGTATTGTAAATGTTGATATACCATTCTTTGTAGAATGTAGTATTGTAGTTGTGGATATACCACTCTTTGTAGAATGTAGTATTGTAAATGTTGATATACCATTCTTTGTAGAATGTAGTATTGTAGTTGTTGATTTAGAATGTAGTATTGTAGTTGTTGATATACCACTCTTTATAGAATGTAGTATTGTAGCTGTTGATTAGACTGTAGTATTGTAGTTGTTGTATTGTAGTTGTTGATTAGACTGTAGTATTGTAAATGTTGATATACCACTCTTTATAGAATGGAGGGTTGTAGTTGTTGATTAGACTGTAGTATTGTAGTTGTTGTATTGTAGTTGTTGATTAGACTGTAGTATTGTAGTTGTTGATTAGCTGTAGTATTGTAGTTGTTGATTAGACTGTATTATTGTAGTTGTTGATTAGACTGTAGTATTGTAGTTGTTGATTAGACTGTATTATTGTAGTTGTTGATTAGACTGTAGTATTGTAGTTGTTGATTAATAGTTGTGTATATAGAAGTTTGTATTGTAGTTGTTGAGTAGACTGTAGTATTGTAGTTGTCTATATAGAAGTTTGTCCATCACGTGTAGGATTGTAGTTGTGTATATAGAAGTTTGTCCATCACGTGTAGGATTGTAGTTGTTGATATAGAAGTTTGTCCATCACGTGTATGATTGTAGTTGTTGATATAGAAGTTTGTCCATCACGTGTAGGATTGTAGTTGTTGATATAGAAGTTTGTCCATCACGTGTATGATTGTAGTTGTTGATATAGAAGTTTGTCCATCACGTGTATGATTGTAGTTGTTGATATAGAAGTTTGTCCATCACGTGTAGGATTGTAGTTGTCTATACAGAAGTTTGTCCATCACGTGTAGGATTGTAGTTGTCTATATAGAAGTTTGTCCATCACGTGTATGATTGTAAAGAAAACACCAAACACTACTTTACAGAATCATGTTATTTTATTTTTGCTCTAAGCTGTTTTATTTTCAGTATTTTGTAAATCGTATCTAAGTTATGACAAACACATTTATCTATTTGCTTAGGTATTAGTTTCGTAGATGTTATGGTATTCGTGACCCCATTTCACTTTGCCTTTGGTTTAACGCGAAAAAGCGTGACAATTTCTGCTGTTTTCGTTATCGTTTTTGCTGGAGTTCTGATTTTGTCCGTGTATGTTGTTAGTAAGTGTATTAATTTGTCCTAGTGTGTGATGCTGACGATGTGGTATACAGTAGCTGGCCTTTGTTTGCCATTGATAACTTGTGGTACAGTTGTGGGTCGCACAACGTTACACGATGTGCGGTGTGCGCACGATGTGTGCACGGAGTGGGAACGATAAAAAAATGGACGATGATTGCTTGCGCACATTTGTGCGGACGATCGACGAACGTTGTGCGATAACAATCGTGGTTGGTGTAAAATGAGGAATGGCTTAACAATATATACGGTTTGGTTTTTAAACATATACACTTGATTTTGTAGCATGTTTCTATATATTCTAGCTACATATATATATAAGCTGATCTTTCTGTCTATACTTTCTTCAATTTAGAAATGGTGTTTTCTGTGTTTTTTAAACGACCTTAATTGACATATGTAAAATTACAACACAGTCTCGGCAACGCAGGTAAACATAGCCACTTTGTACCTGGACCGTAGTTTTCCCCCGCCAGGGGCACCTACGTAACTCGCCAAGGTCTGAAAACCAGGTGAAGGGGAGCTATAGATCAAAACGAATACAAATAACAAATACTAAACGTCCAGTTGTTTTTTTTCATATCGGTCATACGGTATCACATAGCAGCTCCAGGTGTCAGACACAGGCCAGGTAAAACTCCGGTCACTAATCAAATTTTCATTTACCTGTTCTGTTACCTTTGAGCCGAACCCATTCTTGACAGCCTTACGGTCACTATGTGCTGTGTTACCCGCATTGTAAAATTGTACATAATCTTAATTATTGTGATGAAAAATTATAGTTATGTATAGATTTATTATATACAATGTACATTATTGCATACGCGATGCCCGTATTATTTTCATTCCGTAATATTGATTAACAAATTGTACCAAATCGCACAGTTGTGCATTGCGCATTTATTGATTACGTTCGTACAACCACCACAGTTGGGCGATAGCATGATGAACCGCCGAAACGCTATTTCTTTGGTTTACATAAGGACATCGAAGTGCAATTAAAATGTGTTTCATTGTGTTTTGACCATGTGGTACAATCTGTCCTAACTGGTTCATCCGTTGTCAGTATAATGTGACCGGACGGAATGGTGAGCTGGGTGACTTCGGCATGGTATTTCAGTGAGGTAGCACTTAAAAGTAAGCATCAGATCCGCGCTATCACAAGGAGGCAAGTACACCAATATATCCTGTCTCCTGCATACACACACACACGCAAACACGCATACAATTCACACATGGAGACAGGTCCTTAAATGACCTTAGCTGTTAAAAGGACGTTAAACAAAATTAAACCAAACCAAACCAAACATTCTGTCCTTGTGATGTGACAGTGGGGGTATTTTCTCTTGAGTGTTGACTTTGTAGTATAACTTCTTCTTGTATGTTGACTGTATGGTATATTTTCTCCTTGTATGTTGACTGTATGGTATATTTTCTCCTTGTATGTTGACTGTATGGTATATTTTCTCCTTGTATGTTGACTGTATGGTATATTTTCTCCTTGTATGTTGACTGTATGGTATATTTTCTCCTTGTATGTTGACTGTATGGTATATTTTCTCCTTGTATGTTGACTGTATGGTATATTTTCTCCTTGTATGTTGACTGTATGGTATGTTTTCACCTAGTATGTTGACGGTGTTTTATATATTTTCTCCCTGTGTATTGACTGTGTAATATATTTTCACCTTGTATGTCGATTGCATGGTATGCTTTCTCCTTGTGTGTTTGACAGTGTGATATTTTGTATCTGTGAGTGAACTAAATATATACGGTATATTTTGACCACTCCATATGGGTTGACGATAAAGATTCTGTTTTTCTATCCTCATTCATCACATATCTGCACCATTGTTTTCAGTGCTTATTATGCCAGTGTTTTCGTTTTTGATTGTTACAGGCTGGCAGTTTGGAGAATTCACCTGTCGTGTGACGCCCTACCTCCAGGGAGTATCGGTTAGCGCCTCCGTCAACACACTGGTGGCCATAGCGGTGGATAGGTAAGATCATGTTGACGACAATGTGAGTAAACAGAAATTTCTAGGATTTTTTATTTTTTTTGTTCTTCGGAGATTTTTTAAAAAAAAATAAAAAAGCAGATGCTTTATGTTTTATAGGACATTCAATAAAGATGAAAAGTTTGGTAACCATAGAAGAAAAAAGGTATATTCATAAATATTAAGCACACCAAAAAGCCAATACAAATAACATAAAGATGGCCACGTTCTGGTGAGAAGACGTTAACATGTAGCCATTCTGCTCAATACGTATAAAATGTTGGTGTTTCACCATATTTTTTTCATCCGAATGACTTGTGTTGTTCGATTCTGAAAAATAAAGATTGAATGTTCGGGGCATATTTGTAAAAAAGTTAAGAATCGCACCTTTGTAAGTAAATTTAATTCCTGTATGCTGATTCTGATAAACCCGGTTCTCAGGCGGACTCTAGAGTTCTTAATACTTGAATATGCATTAATATATTAGCCTCCAATTTGCCAAGTTTGGACATTTCTTGAACAAAATATCTGCAATAACGATGTATCCAGGCAAGAACAAGTTACAAAGTGTCTGTACTTAAGGAAATATGATAGAGGCATTGTTGAGGTTATAGTGGTAAAATATATCGCGAATATGACAGTACATATATCGCCGTGTAACCTATAGTTTTCCATTGATGGAAAGCCAAGTAAATAACTTTCTAACACCCCCGTGTTTGCAAGATACACGTGTACCACTACTGCAAAATCCCTCTCTAATGCAACTATTGGTTCCAGTTCGAGAACTGCAGTGTTTCTTCATTTTGACAAGGCAGTCCATAAAAAACAGATGGTCAATGGAGGAATAACGATACGGCAAAAACAAAGCCTGCATTTGGCCTCGCCTTAATAATGCAGGAACCATTACAATGTTTTAAACATACTTACTGCGAAGTTCTCCCAATCCTTAAAGTATACCTCCGATAAATTATACTTTTTCCTCCTTTTACAAAACAAGTTCTTAATTGTACGGCATCTACAGAAGCAATCATTCATGTATATGTATTTATCGTTGCATTCACAATGTCATTGCCGAGATTAACCAAATGTTCAGGTATACTAAGAATCGGACGGAAAAAGATTTGATTATCATATACACATTGGAGTTATACTGATAGATTTGTATACCCCATCCCCTACCTACATACGTGTATGGTAAACTCCATATCATGTCACAATACAAGGACAATTAAATTACGACATTTTCATCTTTGATGCTAAATTTTATTATCAAGGTAAAGTATTAAATCTGTATTTATTGTCATTTAACATTTACCTATATTCTGACATTTATTCTATAAACATACACTGAACTGTGATGCGCTCTGTCCAGTGGTACATGTATAAATAATTTACAAATTGGTTCAGTACTCAGGAAGTTTATATATTTGCAACAAGATGGCAGCTTCACGTGTCGTTTTAATCTACTGGTAAGCGATGTAAGAAAATAACTGTAGCGTATGTAAAATATGCAGGATAAAGATATCCCATCCTTGGGTACATAATTTGGGCTCAAAAGCTGCTGTCTCGTTGTTTGCCCCAAATTCTATACCTTCTGGTAGGCTATTTCTATCCTTTATCCATATGAATGAGTTACAAATGATATACTAGACCAAAGATTAGGCGCTGTGGTAAGACAACTGGTCCTATCCTAACATGAATAGAATCAGGGGATATTTTTAGGGTGAAATTGGAAACTTTTGAGCATTGACACATATTTGTTATGATTTAACAGTTATTTAGTATATGGTTGAAGAAAGGTCCGAAATAATATTGACGCAAAATTCATTGTTTTGAATGATAAATGCAAAATTTGTTTTGGACAAAAACAGTGATTGTTAACCTATTTTGCGAAAATTAGAAAACAGGCATGCGTTTTGCAATTCTATGCTTGACAAAGGAAACAGACGTTTTCGCAAAGCAAGTTTTCAATAACTGTTTGTGTTCAAAACAAATTTCGCGTTTATTATTCATACAGTGCCAAAATAATTAATCTGATTGTCGTCACTGTACCTTTTGTAAATGAAAATTAAAAATTAAAAGATCAAATGTTCGCTTGAGGGATTATCGGATACAAAATACATAAATTATATGTCTGTTTAAAAATATTGCTCCTCGTTTCTGATATACAGACACTTTCAGAAATACCGCTGGTCTAAACCGGCAGTTTTAGCAATCAAGTCTGTGTTATAACAGTAATCAGCTGTCAGGGAAACACAAGCTCGGAGATTATAAATTATCGAAAACTGATTTGAACTTGCATGGCCTACCATACACCGTTAAAATGATCATCTTAAAGGATTTAAGTAAACCGTGCGAGTGTCTCTGTCAGGCGGTTTATAAGGTAAAATGTAAAATGCTAATATTAAAAGTTCACTGTCTGCCGGTCTTTAATGACATGAAGGTTTCCGGAGTAAATATCTCCGTGTATCACCAAATATAGCACTTTGATGTAAAGTTTTCGCAAGTATGGACTAAGAATGCTTTTGTTTATGTCCATCGGATGACGTAAGCGTCAATCATGGCGCGGGACAACAGTGAAACTTGTCTCCTTTTCATAGAGCAAATTACTAGTCTGTTAGTCTGGATGACACGTTAGAAGGCGTTCATAATACGACATTAACTTCGTAGACACAACGTTAGATCCAGCATCGATCAACAGAGGACGTACGTACATTGTAATCAGTTTTGGGGGACCTCCTGGGCTTATGAGGGTGACACGGCCACATAGCTAGTGTGACGGAGTATTCTTCTTTTAAAACAACCACTATTAATACGTGTACATATGAAATCAACAACCCAATATTTACAAAACCCGAGTCCATTATACAGATTCCCCGAGAAGGGCGCCAGTTAATAGCACCGATATATATAATTCCGTGATTAAAATATTAATTGCACTAGGATTAAAACGGAACAGAAATAATACATTCGCCAATTAGAAACGTTGTACTCATGGTATATATACCTTCATCAAGGATGTAACTAAAATAGAATAAACGTGTAGACAGTATTTCTTAGAGAATTCATGTACATGTAGACGTTAAGATTTAATACATTTGTATAATCACGTTTAGAGATAGTTATTGCTAGGTAATAGGATTTCCCTGTATTTGTAGCAGAAACTGACATGAATAGTTTTAAACCAATCAAATTATCTTGTTTTTAAACTCCCTTACTTGGCATGTGTAACTCTGCGTTGTAACGTCAGGGCTATAACTACATGTACACCGCGAATTCAATTATCGGAGATCGAGGGGTGATATATTACTCTCTGTATACTTTGTAAAACTCAATTGTGAAATTGTGCGGGGCTCGTGATTACTAACGCTCTCAAATTTTAGGGACGTAAATAATTCCATGAAAAATGTACGTACAATACATATTAGATAGCTTGCAATACTAGGCTCGTATCGATCTTACCACAAATCATTTTAGTTTTTACATTTTAACCAAATTCATTTGAAGCAGCCTTCACTACGCTGATTAAATATATAGTTGTCGTGACCAGATTTGTAATGGAAATGAAACACCAACACCTCGTCTCTATATCTTATCGGTGTGAGCGAAAGGAGTACTCTAAAACCAAACTAGTAGCGTACCATGTTTCTGTCATAATGTGTGTAATTTCTGTTGTAAGATATTGAGCTAAATGAAGTTTCTTTAACGATAACTGATGTAAGATATTAAACTAAATGAAGTTACTTTAACGATAACTGATGTAAGATATAAAACTAAATAAAGTTACTTTAACGATAACTGATGTAAGATATTAAACTAAATAAAGTTACTTTAACGATAACTGATGTAAAATATTGAGCTAAATGAAGTTCCTTTAACGATAACTGATGTAAGATATGGAGCTAAAGGAAGTTCCTTTAACGATAACTGATGTAAGATATCGAGCTAAAGGAAGTTCCTTTAACGATATCTGATGTAAGATATGGAGCTAAAGGAAGTTCCTTTAACGATAACTGATGTAAGATATCGAGCTAAAGGAAATTCCTTTAACGATAACTGATGTAAGATATTAAACTAAATGATGTTACTTTAACGATAACTGATGTAAGATATTAAACTAAATGATGTTACTTTAACGATAACTGATGTAAGATATTAAACTAAATAAAGTTACTTTAACGATAACTGATGTAAGATATTAAACTAAATAAAGTTACTTTAACGATAACTGATGTAAGATATTGTGCTAAATAAAGTTACTTTAACGATAACTGATGTAAAATATTTAACTAAATGAAGTTCCTTTAACGATAACTAATGTAAGATATTAAACAAAATAAAGTTACTTTAACGATAACTGATGTAAGATATTGAACTAAATAAAGTTACTTTAACGATAACTGATGTAAAATATTGAGCTAAATGAAGTTCCTTTAACGATAACTGATGTAAGATATCGAGCTAAAGGAAGTTCCTTTAACGATATCTGATGTAAGATATGGAGCTAAAGGAAGTTCCTTTGACGATAACTGATGTAAGATATTAAACTAAATGATGTTACTTTAACGATAACTGATGTAAGATATTAAACTAAATGAATTTACTTTAACGATAACTGATGTAAGATAGTGAGCTAAATGAAGATACTTTAACGATAACAAATGTAAGATATTGAGCTAAATGAAGTTAATTTAACGATAACTGATGTAAGATATTGAGCTAAATAAAGTTACTTTAACGATAACTGATGTAAGATATTAAACTAAATGAATTTACTTTAACGATAACTGATGTAAGATAGTGAGCTAAATGAAGTTACTTTAACGATAACAAATGTAAGATATTGAGCTAAATGAAGTTACTTTAACGATAACTGATGTAAGATATTGAGCTAAAGGAAGTTACTTAAACGATAACTGATGTAAGATATTAAACTAAATGAATTTACTTTAACGATAACTGATGTAAGCTATTAAACTAAATGAAGTTACGTTAACGATAACTGATGTAAGATATTAAACTAAATGAAGTTACTTTAACGATAACTAATGTACGATATTGAGCTAAATGAAGTTACTTTAACGATAACTTATGGACGATATTGAGCTAAATGAAGTTACTTTAACGTTAACTGATGTAAGGCATTGAGCTAAATGAAGTATTGTTATCGTTATAGTTTGATGGTGGGAACTTCCATAGAAAGGTCTAGCTTGATTGTAAGATTTAAGTTTTTAAATATTGAACTTGATGAAGCAACTGCAGCGGTATAGTTAGACGATAGGAAACTCCTTTTATATGATACTGAGCTTGATAAGTAACTGTAGCCGTATATTTTGACGGTAGAGAACACCTATTGTTACCAAATGTACTCTTAACTTCATAAAGGAAGTTAAGTGGTATAGTTTGACGCTAGGAAGCCCGCGTAGGGATGCTCCTAAAAATAGTACACTTAACATGTTCCAGCATGTACATTACTTACGCTTCGGTTCACCGATTAATCAGGGAGATCTTTGTGCATTTTCGTTTTATTTCTCCCATTAAAAATGAACTGTTAGGTGGTTTATCTGAATCCACCTACCTATATACGGCACCAATTAGGACCCAGTGACGATATGATACCCATTCGAAATAAAACAACCGAAGCATTGGTTAAAATTCCAATAAATAAACCTTGTGTAACTGAGTGATGTCAAATTGAACACGGTAATTACTGGTATCGTATGATTTAACATCGGGCACGACCCGCATTAAGACGCACATCCAGTGAGACGGCACCGACGGAAGGTCTTACAATGTACTTGGAATACTCGCTACTGGCTGTCTTATTTCAAGGAAATGGCGACACTCGCGTCCTACACAGGATGTGTATCAGATGATCGTAATGGGTCTTGTTGAGTCCAAGTAGTAACTTTAACTAATGCTTTGTTCGTATTAGACTCTAGACAGGATGAGGTTTGTAACGTGTATTAAGACGTAAATACGCCGACGATGTTTGTTGAGGAAAACAATAAAAAAATCAAGTATTTTCAAGAAAAAAGAGATATCATTATCCGCAGGGTGTTATCAATCTAAGACATCCTCATGAACTTTATATTAATGTATGAATCAGAAGCCAATAAATAATAACAAGAATGGAGAGGGATAACCCAGACTTACAATATGTTGTTTTCGTGATGACAACACTGCCATCAACTGAGAGTATGTAGTGTACATATACTGGTAAAACGGGAGATAACTCTGTGTATGATGGGAGAATCCACGGTCTTCAGGGATAATATTGTACCTAGGTAGGCAACGTTGTCTTCATTGATGATATATTCTATTATAAAGATATCAGAAATCTTTTGATATGAAGAATTGAATAATTTCGAAAACAAAATACACACATGCTGAATTCGACATCTTCACCGTTATTCTACCAGCTAGTAAAGAGAATGTAGTTTAGCTTTATAGCCACTTGTGTTTTATACTTACACAATAAAAAAAATACATAACATGTTGAATTTCGCCTGTGCTGTACATACAGTTGTATAAATATATACCATCCAGTAATGAGACTTACCCTTACACTGCTGTGATCATTGCTGTATAGTCTAATAACGAAATTACACCGAACCTCATTGATGGTCATAAAGGAGGTGTTTATTAATGAAATTACAGCGACTTTCTGGGTTAATCATACAGGATTATACTTGGCCAGATAGTTATTTATCTGTCAAAATACTGCAAAGACATGTATTTCTCTTAAGGCCCGGTCACAACCCACCGTGCGTGTTTTTAGTCCGTACGTTTTTTGGGGAAGCCACGGCCGCCACGTTTTTCTGAAAACGTGGGGAGGGAGTGGCAAGAGCAGGGAGAGTACGTCAACGCACGTCACTCGCACGGTTGCAAGGTGAAAGTACGTGGCCCGCACACCACGCCTGGGCGTGAGCGGTTGCGTGCATCGTACGTTGTACACGTGGTAAGTGAAATGTACGTGCTTACAACGTACAATCTCCGTGCGATTGCTACGTTATCGTACGGAAGCCATACTTACACGTGCTGCTCACGTGCGGTGTCTTTACTCACTCGCATGTTGTAAGTGCGTGGAAGTGCGATTAACTGGAGTTTTTCCGCCCAATGTCGGGGGAGGGTTGGGGGGGGGGGGATATATAGAACGACCTTCTTCTGTGTCCTCTTATTAGGCATCTTGGAGACGAAATGTTGGCACTCGGCCACCGGTTCCGCTTTTATATATACTGCAGAAATCAGTGCGCAAAACATGCGTTGTAAGTGCGGATCACGTGCTTACTCGGTACGGTCCACGCCAGTTCTGCGTGCTCATTAGACAGTAGAACTGGGGAAGCGCCGGGTAAGCACAGACTACGGACTTATCACGTGCGCAACACGCACGTGCTAAGTGCGCCGTCCTCAGAGCAAGTGACCGTTGGAAACATTTAAAAGACGCACGGAGTCAGTGCGTTGTGCGCTCATTGGCTGTAAAAGGCACGCGCGTCATCCGTACTGGGGTGAATCCGTAGCCCGACCGCATCCTGAACGCAGCGAAAGTTCCTCATGCAGTAAA
The DNA here is from genome assembly GCF_002113885.1 of Mizuhopecten yessoensis. Lineage (NCBI taxonomy): Eukaryota > Metazoa > Mollusca > Bivalvia > Pectinida > Pectinidae > Mizuhopecten > Mizuhopecten yessoensis. The sequence goes on from NW_018407348.1 coordinate 510,210, forward strand.
AGTGCTACGGCGTGTCTGCGTGCTCCCAAATCCGTACTGAGGCGGTACTGACCACGTACGGATCCCCAAATTTTGCCCACGTTTTTGCAAGTAGACAGCACGCACTTGTAAGTACAGCGGGTTGGGACCAAGGCTTTACCCTGGACAGATTTCTCCTTACTTTTACCGGTGTGAGATTTCCTTGTCTCACCCTAGGGTTGAGACGAGCTACACGTGCTCTTTGCACGTTCTGCACAATAAACCTGACGTCACTGATGTGACCCGGAAGAAGAACTACTTTTATGAGGTCACACACATACACAAATTCGTCTGCTTATCTTGTCGTGTTTACATTTGACATCAAAGAAGATGGGATTGCCTTTAAAATGTTTAGAATATGATGCGTGAACCGTTTGACGCATACATATAATATTAATACGCTATCCACGTGTTCCTGTTTTCAAACAATATGCTTCGTCTTACACTTGGACACGAACAACAGGGTAAGATAAAAATAATCATTCACCCCCTCGCGGATGAGATAGGGAGATCTCAACCCTCGGGGAAAGATTCTTAAGTTGCCAGACACTCGGCAAAGCCTCGTGTTTAACAAATTAAGAAACTTTCCCCCTCGAGTTAAGATCCCCCTTTCTCACCCCTAAGGGGATGAAAGATTTTATTAGTCTCTTTCTGTACCAATCTCCCTCTCTCCAAATAAAGGTGTTAACTTTTCAGATAAGAAACAATATAATTATTGATAAAACGGTGTATAATGTGTACTGTACTGTAAACGTCTTTTCTTTTCAGGTACCTTGCGATATGCAGAACACTGGAATTTAAACTAGAGTCTAAAACCTGCAAGTCCATCATCGTGTGTATCTGGGTAGTATCGCTAGCCATTATGGTACCCTGGGCCGTGTTTTACGACATAGCCGAGTTCAAAACCTCTCTACAGGTGGTGCCTATTTGTATTCAAAGATGGCCAAGTCCAGTGGCAAAGAAGGCCTATGTGATAGGCGCGCTGTTTTTGTGTTGTTACGCCATCCCTCTCGTCCTTATATGCGTCTTCTATTTGTTGATAGCACTACGGGTATGGAACAGAGAACCTCCAGGCGCAAAGAATTCTAGTTCCTACATCATCCACCGGTCTAGAGTAAAAGTCGTCAAAATGATAGCCGTTGTTGTCATTATGTTCGCCGTATCCTGGCTCCCACTTTACGCTGTTAATCTCAAACTAATTCTGTATGGAGTAGAAGATCATGAAACACAGATTATGAGCGAGATTGTGATTCCTTTCGCTCAGTGGCTTGGGTCGTCTAACAGTGTGATGAATCCAATAGTATACTGCTTCTTTAGCCGTAAGTTTAGAGATGGATTTAAGGATGTGATCACGTGCTTCCGATTTCGGTCGAGGTCTTCATCTCACTACGTGAGACCAAGTATAAACATGAAGTACCATAACCACAAACAAAGTCCATCGCACCGCACTCACTCGTCACTGTGTCCCAGTCCCGATAGGAGTTACACTAACTCCGACACTTTCGTCTGACTACAACTCCTTGGAATTTCCCGTCTCTGTGTCCCTCCCAGTCACGGAAGGAGTTACACAAACTCTGACACTTTCATCTAACTACATCTCCCTGGGCTTCCACGTTCCTGTGTCCCAGTCCCGAAAGGAGTTATACAGTTGTACTCCGACACATTCGTCTGACTACATCTTTATTTTAATCATACGTCCTAAGGAGTTACAATGTGTGAAAATCTGACTGCACCAGCTTTAACCCGAGACTAGACTAAAGCTACAGCGCCAATGATAAGTGTGTGACCGACTTTATAACATCTCTACTGTCACAATTCTAGAGTAGGACACAACCCAACATGTACTAGATCAGCAGAAAAGGACTAAATGTAAAAAGACAATCGACGCCCGTAGGATTTCCATCGCTGTAGTCAACACCTCAGAGGTCTTCAAACAACCCATACTAGTCAAGTAGACCAGCCACTGTTCTAACGCATGGCTGGACGAATGAACATGCTTTTAACGAACAACTGTGTTAAATATTATTTGCATAAATGATGTAACTTATATACCCAGACACTATACATGTATATCAGTATATCAGTATATTATATGCATGTAACTTTCTTTGTAGTTTATTTCACGAAGAATAATTGAACAGAATATCATATATGTTATAAAATAATTGTCCAAGATATAAGTTATAAGATAAATTCAATAAGTTTCTGTATAAGATATATATTCATTTAAGATACATGTACGCATCTCATTAAGAAAATTATATAAGATATCTTAAAAAATAATCAAGATACACTACATTGTATTTGATATAATAAGATGTATTAACTGCTATTTAAGATAGTTTCTACTAGTCTCACTGTAGGTGTCTACATTCCACATACTATATATAAACTATAGTCATTTTTATAATCACCAATCTTTCATCGTAACTCGCTTAGAGAAATATGTATGAATATTAAACTCGGTATTATCTGAATGCTATGTCTTTAAAGTTGGTAGCTGGTAGCTGGTTTTGTAAGAACATCTTTTGTGAGCTGGGTTCATGAAATAAATGGAGTAAGACAAGTAAATAGCCTATTCTCAGAATAGTCTATATTATAAACAGCAGACTAGGATCGGTCAATCAAGGGTAACTTTGTACCGTATACGAACACCTCTCCTTGACCTCTGTACATTGTTATCAAAGACTGTCTTAAAACAGTATAAGCAACCTTTTCAAAAACAGATGAGTGACTTTTGACGGGCTGACTTGCGGTGATTGAGGCGATTGGCATTGTAAACGGAACATGCTATTACAACCCTTTTGCATTCCAATTCTGTTGTTTGTATCGATTTTTGGTTTTAAAATTGGGTTGTGATCGATGTCTGTCAGAGCTTACAAAATGCATTTAACAATCAATTGCAGAGTTGTTACAACGCTTATTGTGCGATATATATCAAACTTGGATACTTCCGATGACTTGGCAACGTTTCGTTGAAGTTTAGGAACATAAATGGCGGTAAAAGTTAATATCGTTAACTGTATATATATGACTGATGTTTGCCGTTTGGATGAAGTGTAAGGAGACAGCTGTGAGAGGTTAACATTCAATAGATAGGACTTCATGCTAACTTTCACACACTTTTCACATTTGAACATACATCTAATTTCTGCTAATACGTACATCTCCAATGGAAGCGCTTCGGTTGCTATTGTATGTTTCAAATACAAAATTTGACGTAGGCAATTTAAATGTTTACCTAGGCGCTACCCCGACATGAACATGAACATATTGATGATGATTGTGAGGATGATGATGATAGTGCTGATGATGATCATGAGGATGATGATGATGATTCTGAGAATGAGGAAGATGATAATGGTGATGATGATGATGAATGTGAGGATGATGTGGATGATGATCATGGTGATGAGGAAGATGACGACAACATTCAGGATGATGTTGATGATGAGTGAATTAAGTGTCAAAATGTGTGTTAGAGAGTGTGAAAATTAAAATTCTTGTTCTGTACCTATATTATGAAAAACAGTTGGAAAAATGAACAATATCTATACAATTATGTCAAGACCATGCTTAGAGCTGTCCCATACATACATGTATATCCCGTGACGCCGGAAGTCGAACAAAATCCTACTTGCATACCTGACGCTGACAAACCCTCCAGACATCAGTCCGACCGAAATTTCTATTTTAAAAGGGGATATGTTTGTTACTTGTCTGCTTTTTGATTTAGACACTGGTGTCATACATGTAAAAAATGTATGATTTTGTTTATACAGATATATGTACAAATCGTTTGGATTATTATATCGGATTTACTGTATGACGTCAGGATATCCCTGACATTTGATATGTAGGAGAACAAACCATGTGTATAACTAGTTGTATGATCATCCGGTGTCACGTAGACAGCTCAAGACTATACGCTATTAATGTCATGATATTGTATCTATCATACACTGATACACCCACACATATGTTACTAACGTGTAAGATGAACTTGTATGATCCCCTATTGGTTGTTTTGTAATGGTATCTAATACTCTTAGCTTACGTTTGTCAACGGTAATGCTTTGTATTATATCTTTTTTGAAAGTAAAAAAAAAAAAAAAAATGTTATACTGTCTGTATTTCTAATATCATATAAGTTTTTATGGCGAATCGTTCCTGGCAAAAGATTTGTCCAAAAATAAAATGAAAAATTAGAATCTTTTGTCTTCATGATGTTTTGCGAAAGCGTAAACTAAGGTCAACATTATCGTGGAATCTGAATAGATGGATGTCAAACTTATCGAAGTTTTACACAACTACACGATAGACTTAACACAACTACACGATCACCTTAACACAACTACACGATAAAATTATCATAACTACACGATAACCTTATCAAAACTACACGATAACCTTATCACAACTTCACGATAACATTTACACATTGACACGATAACCTTATCACATCTACACGATTACCTTTATACACATCTACACGATAGCCCTTACACACTGACACGATAGCTCTAACACATTGACACGATAGCCTTTACACATCTACACGATAAAATTATCATTATAAAACGATAACCTTATATCAACTACACGATAACCTTATCACAACTACACGATAAATTTACACATTATCACGATAAATTAACACATTATCACGATAATCTTATCACATCTACACGGTAGCCTTAACACATTGACACAATAGCCTTATCACATTGATACGATAGCCTTTACAAATCTACACGAAAACCTTTACACATCTACACAATAACCTTATCACATCTACACGATAGCCTTAACACATTGACACGATAGCCTTAACACAACTACACGATAACCTTATCACAACTACACGATAGCCGTTACACATCTACACTATAACCTTATCACAACTACACAATGACCTTACATTTAACACAACTACACGAAAACATTTACACAAATCTACACGATAGCCTTATCAAAACTACACGATAACCTTTACACATCTACACGATAGCCTTAACACAACTACAAGGTAACCTTTACACATCTACACTATAACCTTATCACAACTACACGATAACCTTTACACATATAAACGATAGCCATTACACACATCTACACGATAACCTTAACACAACTACAAGAAACCCTTATCACACCTATACGTTAACCTTTACACATCTACACGAAAACCTTAACACATTGACACGATATTCTTTACACATCTACATGATAACCTTTACACATCTCCACGATAACCTTTACACATCTACACGATAGCCTTTATACACATCTACACGATAGCCTTAACACAACTACAAGGTAACCTTTACACATCTACACTGTAACCTTAACACAACTACACGATAACCTTTACACATATACACGATAGCCATTACACACATCTACACGATAACCTTAACACAACTACACGATAACCTTTGCACATATACACGATAGCCATTACACACATCTACACGATAAACTTAACACAACTACAAGATAGCCTTATCACAACTAAACGATAACCTTTACACAACTACACGATAACCTTATCACAACTACACGATAGCCGTTACACATCTACACGAAAACCTTAACACATTGACACGTTATTCTTTACACATCTACATGATAACCTTTACACATCTCCACGATAACCTTTACACATCTACACGATAGCCTTTACACTCATCTACACGACAGTTTTAACACAACTACAAGGTAACCTTAACACATCTACACTATAACCTTAACACAACTACACGATAACCTTTACACATCTACACGATAACCTTAACACATTGACACGATATTATTAACACATCTACACGAAAACCTTAACACATTGACACGATATTATTTACACATCTACACGATAGCCTTATCACAACTAAACGATATCCGTATCACATCTATACGATAACCTTTACACATCTACACGATTACCTTTACACATCTACACGATAGCATTATCACAACTACACGATAACCTTTACACATCTACACGATAACCTTTACACATCTACACGATAGCCTTTACACATCTACACGATAACCTTAATACAACTACACGATAACCTTAATACAATTATACGATAACCTTTACACATCTACACGATAACCTTAATACAACTACACGATAACTTTTACACATCTACACGATAACCTTAACACAACTACACGATAACCTTAATACAACTACACGATAACCTTTACACATCTACACGATAACCTTAACACATCTACACGATAACCTTTACACACCTACACGATAACCTTAATACAACTACACGATAACCTTAATACAACTACACGATAACCTTTACACATCTACACGATAACCTTAACACAAATATACGATAACCTTTACACATCTACACGATAACCTTAATACATCTACACGATAACCTTTACACATCTACGCGATAACCTTTACACATTGACACGGTAAGCTTAATACAACTACACGATAACCTTAATACAACTACACGATAACCTTAATACATCTACACGATAACCTTTACACATCTACGCGATAACCTTTACACATTGACACGATCGCTTTAACACAAACGTATGTATGTGACCGAAATGTCTTTGAAGGGAATTTTTTTACACTCTAAACAGTGAAATTATCAATTTGATAGAAACTTTAAATCTTCATTGAATCAATTTTAAATATTAACCAATCAGAACGGTGCTTTCTATTCATTGCATTTTCAGCCTCAGATTTTGAGTATAGCTGCAAATGAAGAGTTGATAGAATAGGTGTTTGGTTTGGTACATCTTTGCTACATACACTTAAGTAATACAACACGGGACAGAGATTTGTTGCCAAGCGTGATGTCATTTGGAATATTGTGTCAAATATGCATATCTATATAATTGTATTATGGTAATACAAGTCTAATCGGCACACTGCCTTGGTGCAGAAATAGTTTCATCATAGAAAAGTAAATGGATTCTCTTTGAATACGATATATGCTTCACTGGTATGGCAGAATGCACCCGTAGAAAGTATCGGTACTCTCCCATCCTCGTGACATATACATGGTAATCAAAGGGAAAAACATTAGTTTTTATTATCGTTATTAATATCTTCTATAATCGTGTAGAGATAAATCATCACCCATGGGTCGGTCATAGGCCGACAAACATCTCACATTCCATTTATTTGTATAGCCTTTTCATCTTCCCGCATTTGCCACGGGTTAACGACGGTATTGTACATGTAACATACGCATCGACAACGAAATTTACCAACAACATGTATCTATTTTTGCCTCTAGACCCTTTTTGTTCTCCAGAAGAGTTTACAAGGCAAGCAGACGAGTAATCAACTATGACACAAGGTAAACGTCATGGCTAAGGGTGTACTTATTTATATATGGTGAAAAGCAACTTGCTGCAATTGGTTTACATGTAACAGCATGACCTTCTGGCATTACTTACGTCTCAGGTGGTAATATCAAATACATGCCGTCTCGTATCTACATATTCAGTTTATCTACAGCCATCTTGACCAAAGGCGGTGATGGATCTTGCGAACCTGTTACCAATGAAAGGAGAATGTGCCAGAAGAACGTCTTTACTGAGATGCACTTAATCGTCGTTCATACATGGTTTTATAACCTCAGCTAACATCGATTGTATGGAAGTGCATATTAATTAGACGACAACCATGAAATACGACAGTATTGTAGAGATCGACAGACATACCAGTAAAGCAGACAACACAAAAATATTACAGAACACAGTAGAATATATCAATATTGAAGACAACTCATACATACAATGTTCTAGTGTAAAAGGCACTATATAACAGCTAGTGTTGGTGAGGTTAACATGCAATTACGGAGGTCAACACAGACAAGCTAGTTTTGAAGTCAACATGGATATATTAGTATAGAAAGCAACATAAAATACTTTTGAAGAGGTCCGCATGAGAAATGGTATTGTAGGGCTCAATATAGAAATGCCGGTATAGAAGTAAACACAAAAACGTATTATAGAGGGCAAGATAAACACACTGGTATAGAAGGCAACACTGACATACTGTTAGATCAACACAGAAATAAAACACTGTACTATAGACGCGAGAAATACTAGTAATGGCATTACTTACAAGGCTGCTGTTTTACTCGTGTACATATACAAGTAACAACGTTGTTCCATAAATATAAATATAAACTTTATTTAATTTACAACAAATTATAAAACAGGTAATTACAACCAATTTAAATCACTTTTTTGTAATGTACATTTTTTTTGTGTTAGATGAAAATGATATTAACTACACCAAATGGCTTTAATATACCGTCAATACCGTTCAAACCACTCAATCTGCTACTCTCAGCGGAGAGCTATGAGAACGATGCCGTAAGGCATGGCTATAAATAATTACTTAAATGAAGATAGCAGTCGTAAATAGAGAATAATACATGCCTTGTTCCATATCACAACCAGTATCAACCCGAGACTGCAATATCAGCCCATGAATTATTCCGTTTATTACATACTTACTAATAAAAGCTTCTATCTCATGATCTATTTTTCTTTTGAAATATTGAAAAACGATTTTTTTCCAAAAGGGGTGTGATGCGGGCTGATACGGGTTTTGGGGTGTGATACGGCGGGGGCTGATATGGCTTTTGAGGTGTGATACGGCGAGGGCTGATATGAGTAAGGGCAATTGTGTCGTATCGCATATACAAAAAAGACGTATTTATTAGTAAGTATGAAATAAATAGGTATAACAGCCTTGTTTTTGTACTTTTACAAGACACCTAGCCCACACTGATCCGCGCGGAAACAAATATTCTTATTAGGCTTTTGATCAATGAGTTCATGATTCTTTGAAGTAACGCGTATTATTCCTCTATTATTACAGAACAGTAATCACACCATCATCTCTCTGTCATTATTTACAAGGTTAAATGCTCAAAACACATTTCATAAATGACATACAAATGTACTAAATTCGAAGCCCCTACTCCGTCCACGTGGACCTTGTGTGTCCATATCTGAAATGATCTGACATATGGTTCGTTTAAAAGAAATGGGAACCATATGTAAATGAACAGAGTGCGTTAAATATATATATATAAAAAAAGGGTGTGTTTTACACGTGTAATTCCATCTTTCGCAATTTAATTAAGCATGTGTTCACTCGGCTTATTGTGATAAAGAAAGACCAGATTTAAATGACATTCGCGCAAAAAATGGAATTGAGAAGAGAAAGTCGTATGGAAAACAGAAATGGAGTAAGAAAGTCGTCATGAAAACAGAAATGAGGCGGAAGTCGCCAGGAAAACGAGAATGAGGCAAGACAGTGGCGAGGAAAAAATGGAAATGAAGCCGTGCAGTGACGAGGTAGGTGAAAATGAGGACGGACGGGAATGAGACGGGAAAGTCACAGGAAAAACGGAGATTAGAAACGACAGTTTCAAAGAAGATAGGAATGAGGCAAAACAGTCTGGAGAATGATGGGGATGAGGTAGGACAGTCTGGAGAATGATGGGGATGAGGCAAGACAATCAATGATGAAGACAGGAATGACGATAAATGTAAACGATAAATTTAACATCTAGAACTGTAAGATGTGTATGAGTCAGACACCCACTAAACAGATGGAAATAGGTATGCACTCACTTCTGTTGTGTTTTCTTAACACACAAATTCTACATTCCGATACTACATTTGTCACGTCAATGAGTTCCCATAATCATATGAGATTCGTAAATTGAGATATAGTTTTTACTTCAGTAAGCTCCTGTCAAACTTAACTAAAAATGGCGTGTAGAGAAAACATAACATTGGGTCACATCAATGCTGTCATTTATAGACAAGAAACGTGGAATCACTTAACCGTTATTCTGTAAAGATAACACAATACGGGGTACTTTCTCATCAATAATTACACGAGCTCATATCACCGGGGACATATAGAGACAATAAATGTTTGTGCTGATACTAGAAATAAATGATTAAGTTATCCGAAAAGATAGCTAATAGCTATTGATACGTGTCCTCTATATACTCCACCTTGTATTAAACAAACAAACAACAACCATGATATATGCAGGTAGCTACTCGGCCGATAGATATAAAAGAACGTATTATTGTTTACAAACGATTTGATTCCAAAATAGGACAATGAAAGATAGATAACTCTTTGATTTGTACGGTAGAACTGTTATACAAATCGTTCCGAGGTGTGCCTCAGATTTTTTTAATATTTATTTGGTTTCTAGGTCTACAGCACTCTTTGGTTTACATATCTCAAATGTAACTTTCACTTTTCCAACTCAATTTTTGTTTTTGTTTACGTATTTACTCAAATTAAATGAAACTTCTAAAAAGATCATCGGATATTGCTGCATTGAAATCAACACAAATCGTGAATTGATGAGTGAATTTGATTCTGGAGTGTCGTTTTGGTCTGAACACGAATGCTTTAGTGTTTCTGTTAATTAAGATTTAAATACTAGCTATCCCTCCTACATGCATGTTGTGTATTGAGTAGTAAAGTAAGGTCACCGTGGTGTCAACCTTGACCTCATCATATGACATAGCTTGTCCGGGACCTATGGGACACCTATACTATACCAAAACACATAGTAGTAACTGTACATGGACACATCTTAGATTGGCTGTGTGCCAAGTACCAAAATAACGTAACGATGACGTTGATCTTAACCCTTGACCTCTCTTTCTGAAATTACTTGCTGTGTAAGACAATATAATCCCTACCAGACATTTACAGTACTTGTTAACTTAAAATTATCAATAAACAGAAATACAGATATTACAAAGCGAATGAATATATCTTAAATTTAAATCTTAAATGTATTAATCTTAAATCTTAAATCGTACATTTTATATCATATTTATAAAGAATATATACTTTTCCAAACAATGTTTGCAGTTTCCTTTCAGATACGTTCCCATTGCGTCTTTATGTTCCCTGTTAGCCAGATAATGCATCGGGTTTTATTTTCTGGACTTTGATCAGAGACCAGAAGGCACAAGAATAGCTATTGCGGGACGTTCGTCGTCTAACCAACATTTCAGCGCATTGGTTAAGTCAGTGTTACTTAACTGGACAGTTGTAATGGTGTGAGTTAATCTGAAACCCTAGATAATGTACCAAATACCCTTGCCAGGTTTATGTTTCTTGCACATTTATCAAGGAAAACTAAATTAATTCTATAAAGCATGGAATCGACACATAATAAGGATACAAACGAATATTAATTCTCCTTGTCGCGTGTGTATGACATCCTGGTCTTTTATACACAAGTTTACAAGGCAAAAATGCTATGTGATCTCAAAACGCTGGACGGAACAAAGAATGGAATATCTGACACACATACCAGATCGTGTTCAACTGTTGTTGACATGATATCGCTACCTAGTGCATGTATGCTAACTTGTCCAAAAATACCTATCTTTACTGTCCTACTGCTACAAACGAGGATGGTTGGAAAATCGAATTTATCTAAAGGTATCTGAAAATCAAAATCAAAATCAATAGTCCAGGGAATGTTCTATGATCGGTAAAAACTATGTTTTAAATATCCTTTCGCAAACTATCGAACCTGGTCATGAATAAGTGTTCTTTAAATAATTTTGCTAGCTACTATACTGTACATGTATGCTAATGTGTCCAAATATACTAGTTAACTTGTCCTTATATCTTTAAAGGTCTACAAAAATAAATTGAGAATAACTTGAAAGCTGTCTTCAGCTAAAGGTATAATGTATGTAAATAGCTTATAAATATCTTTAAAAATAACGGTAGAAGTTAATATTGGTGGTGGAAAATAGGTTTGTATGTATGACAGATAATAATAGCATCCTTATAACAGTTCCTCTACATAGTTAAAATTATAGAAATTAATTAGACATTGACTGTGAATGTCATTCTTGTACATTTAGGGATACTGAGAGAACGTCGTTCTTAACTGGTATATTGTATAGATTAACACCAGATTTACTCATCTCACAACTAAATGATTACCCTGAAATCTTCAGTACACCTACGACTCCGTACATTTTGGTACTTTTGGCAAAGGATTTATGTGTGATATTAACACTCATCAATTACCAAAAAGGGATATAATCAAATATATATACATTATTTTCAGGAAACGACTTCAATTTTCCAACTCACTTTTAAACTCAAATCCGCTTCGCTTTACCTGACCACTGGCGAATGAATAAGGAAAATCCTACCTGTGGCGTCACCAATCGCGTCATCAAACGTACAAATGTACTGTATGCATGATAATAGATGTGTGTGATTAAAGTATGGGAAGAAACTTAACTGGTCAGCGTTTAACTTCGATCAAAAGATCGTTGCCGCATATACAGATAAGAAGACCGTTCTCACTTACTTGTGTCCATAAAAAAAAATCGAAAGTTAATAATATTTATAATAAATCGAGGTTCTTATATACCGCTTTATCACAACCTTGTTCTTAGGTCGTCACAAAGCGGTTCACAAATGAGTCTGTCCTATTCACCAATGATAATTCCCCCTCTAAATAAATGTATGTAAACAACACATATATGCCGGTAGCCTGTTCCGAGACGATAGAGCAGCCGTTTATTCATTATGCATGTTATCTTTTAAACACTTGTGACAGTTGTGTACAAATCATTTCAAGTATTTAATCTTCTATGCCATCTGGACAATGATACATGCGTTACATTACAGGGAAGCTCCTCCCCCGACATCCAGGATTAAAAACAATTAATAAGTAACAAAAGCTCTGGAAAACCTTGTGTTGTCCTAGATCATCTATGGAAACAACTTCAATGCTGATATTAGCATATGTTTCACTTAACAAAAGTTGTAGAAATGTTTGAAAACCACTTAAAAAAGGTGGGATCAACATTTGGCCCCTTCTTTGATTTCTTTTATTCTTTTGCCATATGTAGATACGTAAAAATGATCAATAACTGCATATATGATTATTCATAATTACAACTGAAAACCGTAGTGGACCTCCTTGCATAACACAGGGTTGAGTGACGGGGGTATCCTAACAAAATGACAGATAAATGTCACAGGAGAATGTTATTTTGAAAATGAATTATGATAGTGTTCAGTGTCTAAAATTACTGTTATTTTGATACTAAATATGTCATATTGGTAACATCACGGACTTAGATAACAATAATCTAATTCCGTGGTAACATCACGGACTTAGATAACAATAATATAATTCAGTGGTAACATCACGGACTTAGATAACAATAATATAATTCAGTGGTAACATCACGGACTTAGATAACAATAATATAATTCCGTGCTAACATCACGGACTTAGATAACAATAATATAATTCCGTGGTAACATCACGGACTTAGATAACAATAATCTAATTCCGTGGTAACATGAAGTAAGCGTAGTGATACTTTTAATTGGAAAACATGCAAAATGTTCACAAAATTCAAAATATAACCAATATTGTCAACTTGCCTATATATACAAATGTAGTTACAATGGTAGTCTATATTTTAAACTTTTTTTAAAAACTTTCCAATTATATATATTCTGTCTACAGAATCATTTTTATGAAATATCAAAATCGGTAAAGTACTTTTCTAGCATGCCAAACACGATCAAAGGCCAATTTCACAAAATCTTGAAGATTTGATAATCAATGTTTTTTTATGGTAAATACCGATACCTTTCTGTTTTTGTAATATACTAAAACACTTTATTATATAACGTTTGTTTGAAAGTTATGCGCAACAGTAATAACTCATGAATATATATTTTGCCAAAGAAATCGTTCCTCTGGAGAACTATTTAAGGTTGAGATTGTGTTATAGACAACGATATGCAATAATATAAAAATGATAACATAATCTTAATAGTAAAACTATTATACACTTAATTATATCCCCCACAACGAAGTTAGGTGGGTATACTGGAATCAGCTTATCTGTCCGTCTGTCTGTCCGTTGAAAAAGTTTGTCCGGACAACTCCTTCTAAAGAAATGGACCAATGCCAACGAAAGTGCCAAGATATGATAACTACCACCTGAAGTTGTGCATCCAGGTATTATTTTTTTTGTTTTGACCCTTGTTTTACAAAGGTATGGCCCTTTGTTGAAAAATCCTTGTCCGGACATGCCCTCCAAAACCAAGGGGTCAATTTCAACGAAAGTTTCAGATATGATAACTACTACCTGGTGTTGTGCATACAGGTATTGTTTATTTCAATCTGACCCCTTTTTACGGAAAAATGACCCTTTGTTGAAAAATACTTGTCCAAAACTATGGCGCCAATTTCAACGGAAGTTTATAGATATGGTAACTGCCCCATGCCATTGTAAATCTAAGTAGTACGTTTTCATTCCAACACTTAAAGAGGAGTTATGGCCCTTTGTTGAAAAATCCTCTGTCTGCCTGATAAACTATTGGCACGATTTCAATGAAAGTTTACAGATATGGTGATTACCCCCTGATGTCGTGCATCAGGGTAGTATTCTTTCATTTCCACCATTTTTAAAGGGTTAAGGCTTTTTGTTTAAAATCTTTGTCTTGCCAACTCTTTCTTAACTACTAGGACGATTTCAGCAAAACTTGTTCATCTGAGCTAACAAGATTTTGTATGTAAGAATGTTTGGCATTGGAAGGGAGTACAGGAAGTATGTCAGTGACCTATATACTTAAATAATTACTGATGGGTGACTATGGATTGCTTTGCAATGCTTTGTCTCAGTTAGCCATTTGCTTACAGCTCTTGTTTATAAAGGAGCGGGTGGTTTTAGCTATATTTGGCTAACAGTTCTAGTTATTATTTCTTTTTGCCTATTGCCAATCATTAAACAAAATATAAAGGAATGCTACATTACTTTATATCGTTAACTCTAAACAAATAAAGCAAGGAGATATATCCTTGTCTGACACCCCGTACAAACATTTTATTTTAGCAAATTTGATTTTGTGACCTTGAACAAAGGTCAATGTCATCAATGTTTACAAAACTTAAATCCATTCACATGAACGACTTACTTGCCAAACATTAAGACCCAATTACCTTTGGTTATGAAGAAACACAAGTTAAAGGAAAAGTGGAAAGAAAGCTATGTTTTTCCTTTTTTGAACCAAAAGTGTTATGACAAATTTACCGGTTTTCGATTTTTTTGATATTCCCAGTTATTATTGGTAGCCAACTTTCAGGCAAGTATGAAAAATAGACTCGTTTTAGAACCTTGTAAATTAACTTGTCAAAAATGGAAATTTTCTCATTATTAATGAAATTTCACATACTTTTCTGCTTAAATGTTCAATAAAGAGAACAATTCTTTCTTGAAATAGTGAAATATTTGGTATCAAAAAAACAGTTGGAATATGTTGCACACGATGATGATATAATGTTATAGTAATTGTGTCATTTAAATGCTCAAGGAGCAATTGTATTACCGCACCTTTAACACCCACACAGGAGTAAGTCAATGAGGTCCCATTTATCATAAGATGAATAGCTTCCTATACCCATACCTTTTTGTATCTATCTTGTTTTGAAATTCGAAGCGGGGACCTTGAATTATGTTAAATCTCCATAGGCGTTGACCCTACCTTTTAAATCGACCGTAGACTTTGGTGTCTCAGGCTAGAATGCCTCGCCGCCATATTCGAACTAACCACGTATATATCCGCCCTGCCACAGGTAAATATCGTGCACCTTACTTTTCACCGACCAATTGAATCACTACGAATTCCCACTTTCACCTGTATAATTCACTATGAATATTCATTACTCCCAAGTCTCACGCCTGTCTGAAACCTATGACTATTAGGAAATGAAACATACAAACAATTATTAACTGCTATACTACGTAACGCAGTGAGATTTAATTAGCCGTCGTTATAGGGCCTTTGCAACCAGCCAGTATCTTTCTCAACACTCTGGGGAGCATACAGACCCTGGACCGTTTTTCTTGTCCGTTTAAACGCAACGCAAATGCAACGGAAATGCAACAGAAACGCAACGGAAATTCAACGCAAACGCACACAAACAGTTTAATTAAACACGCTCCTAATTCAACCTGGGCGGTTGATCGAGTGGTTAACACTCCGGCCTTCCAAGCAGGCGGCCGGGGTTTAATCCCCGAAGTCGCCGTACGTATGGAATATTAGAGAAAAGTGTTTTTCTCCTGCCCACACAACTCCAACAATCCAGATGGAGTATACAGTGGTCTGTAGGAGATGTTGTAATATCTGTGCTGTAGCATTCAAGTGAGGTGGCACTATAAATGATACAGTTGGAAGCACGGTCCAACTACAAACAGAACACAATACATCTCCAGCACACGCACAGACATACACACATATGAATATATTAGCCAGGTGGCATAGGACTAGTAGTTAGCGCCTGATAAGGCAGCTCCTGCGAATTCCTCAATATTGTATTGATTAATATATATATGCTAATTGTATTGACTGTTTAAAATTGTATATTTATGTACTGTAAAGCGCTTTAGAGTGGCTAATGTTTGCTAGATAGGGCGCTATATCAAATGTTGTATATTATTTATTATTATTAAAACGCCGTTCAAAGTAGACCAATAACGGACTTCAATTTAGATGTACTTACTCGCGGGAGCGTGTCGATCTCTGACCGTAACTCTGACCTGTATTTACCTATACAGCGCTCGCGTGTTATTTGCACAGCGGCAGATGCAGATGTACTTATAGGCAACATTTTTCCTGTCAGCACCAGAAAATAATTTGGAATGATGATATGCGAGTCCAATCTTGACAGAGCGTAGAGCTGTCCTTCTCCACTCCAATACACACATTTAAAAAAAGTGGGGAAAAAAACCAAGCAAAAGGAATTGTATCATAAGATAACGTATTCATCCATCTATATAGGTTAAAGTTTGCAGTAACTTAACAATCTTTTACCCCCTATGACAATATCACCCCACCACCACCCCAATTACAATTAATTCTTTATCACCTGTACTGTGCATGTCTTATTCTTATATATTCATTTTAGCTTAAGTTTGGAGAAGAGTTTGAAGTGGCTTTTGGGGCGAGATTGATATAGGTCAAAGATAAGAGAAGAATATGAACCAACTTCCTCCATCTAACAAGTTATTTTTAGAGTAAATCAGAGTAAACCATTATGTGTTTTTTGTCCATACCAATGAAACAGGAGTTATTGATAAGAATGTTCAATTGAAACAAAATCATACATACTTTCAAACCCAACAAAACGTGCTGTCATCAATATCCACTGCTTCGTAGACAAATCCATAGAACATGTCCATGTCAAAATTTAGTAAATTCACAGACTTAATTCTGTGGTAAATTATACAATTGTGAATGGTTATATATTTCTAACAGAATAATTCAAATCAAATAAATAACCTTTAATTGCTCTAATATAATGACAAATATATTTAGTTTGGAACACTGAACATTGTTTTAAAGTTAATATCTATACAGCATCAATTGTTCATAGAATTAAGGTCGCCTTCTAGCTTCGAGCTAGAGGGAATTTCCCTTTTTTTCCCCCTGTTTCTTAATGGGAATGGAGGGCGAGACCGAATCCATTTATTCATCCTCTGCAAACTTCGTGGATTAGGGGCTGGGAATGATAAATGTTACCTGTGAGCAGAGACGTATACGTTTATGTTGTGAGGCAAACATACAAAGATGAAGATAAATAACAACATACATATTTACATCAGTCAATGATTTAATTTCATAAAACAATATAAATATGCATGAAAGTTAACTAAACAATCACGACGACAAAGTTATCAACAAGTATGCTGTCATTACATATATCTACATGCATGTTCATATATTTGATGGAACAATTAAAAAAATAAACTAGAATTATGTCAGTGTGACATTAAAGCCGCTCACCACTTTAAATTTAATTGCTTCAGTAACACGTTGAGCATCAATATCTACTATAATACCTCAGATATGTGTTCTGTATTCTGCTTATTGAAAATCAGGTCATGTGATGATGTTGCCTTTGGAGTTTCCTAAAAGAATCGCCTCTTATTTGATGCCTTAAAAACATTTCTCCCTCTACTCTTTTTTCACCCTCTTTTCACCCTCTTTTGTGACGCATTATTGTAATTTTCATTAATTAGCATCCTCCAATGATGTGACATGAGCATTTACATGCAGAATGCTAATCGGTGAATGGGTAATAAAGAATAGGTGCATTTTGAAAAGAGACATTGAACTCCTTTTATTTATATTTATTTTTTATTCATATTAATAATAATTATTAATATATGTAGTGACTTTATTTACTGTCATTGAATATACAATTCATCACAAAATCTCACAAATGTTCTTGGAATATATTGAATTTGTATATTTCTCAATGCGACTTACCTACGTAAGAGTTATTTCCCTTACACCAGATTGGATAATATTTTGACACAGCGCGAATTCTTGTCAAACAGCAGCGGCAGTTGTGTCATGTTCTTAAATTGTTACATTTTCATAAATAAATACACCAGAAATAGCATGCTGTGTTACAGAAATGTTTGACAAGCAGTTCACATATCGTCTCGTCTTAGAGCCACGTCCGTGGTAGCAACGATGGTTTATTACCGTTATCAACCTAAGCACGATATGATTAAAATAGAGGTTATACTTCATCACACATACGGTTTATATAATAATATATATATTTACTTCTTCCTTGTACTTACAAAATATAAAAAGCTAGACCGGACAGACGTGTGCTTTCTCGAATCAGAGTCACGAAAACAAACACTCCTCAATCCGAGTTGCTAAAACGCTAAAACCTAGTGCATGCATTTCCCCACCACAACACTCGTAGAATACACCGGAGATAAACATTTTGTTTGGAGAGGAGTATCAGAAGAATGTAACCCACAAGTGAGTGTCAGAGATTCTACTTTCTATTTACGATAACGAAACTATATAGCGGAAGCATGCAAGACTGAATTATGCGCACGCACCCCGAACGGAAGTGGGTCCGTCACTTCGTTCTCTGGACAGAATCAATAAGCCGCTCGGCTCTCGCCAAGAGCGGCTTAAAAATGCAAAGGAATACAGAATAAAATATAATCGTCATGAAATATCATGACTCAAGACCAGTTTTTAAGAAACTGATGCCTGTTTTTGACACCTGTGACCTTGAAAGAAGGTCAAGGTAATTAACATGATGAAACTTTAAAGTATTGATCGCAGGTACTTGCTGACCAAATATAAGGGCCCTGTGCTTTCCAATTTAAAAAGTAAATTAAAGAAAAAGTTGACAGACAGACTTATGACAGACACTTCACTATACCCTACGATTATGACAGTTTGTACCAGAGGAGCTTAAAAGTGTATCTGAAGTTCATGAACCATGATATTTGTCTTTCCTTCATTCTGACTGTATGGCCAAATCAGAAAAAGAAAAACAATAATCAATCACTAGCCACGGTTTACATGTCATTGGTCAATGCTCTTTTTAATTAATGTCTAACAATATGGTATTTTCATCCTAACATATACAGCAATAATCATTATAATTTTATAATGTTTATTCAGGTAAAAATAGGCATGTTATTACAAGATATCATAATTTAGAATAAAATATATAATTAAAATCACATTGCAGCTTGTAAATAAAAAAGGGTATTTTGAATTAAGACTGAGAATAGTAATAGATCTGACCTAGTAAAAGGTTTTTCAATTCAATCATTGACAGATATCAGAGAGTATAAAAATCTAATAAGTCTGATACACTGTAAAAAAAGGCAGATATTACTATAAAATGAGACAAAATGAGACAGACTATTTTAGTAAATGAAGGTATTTATAAATAAATAGATCGCATAATAGGAGTGTTGGTGATTGCAATTTACCTAGGATTACCCATAAAAGCCACAAAGTGGCTTATTTCCAATGGGGTCCTTTAAAAATAAAATAAAAATAATTAAAAAATGAAGAAAATCAATCCAGTAACGGTTCGATTAGCAATAGGATATGTGAGTATCATATTGGATAATTAATCAGTAAAATTGTATTTCCTATATAGAAAAAAATACATAATAATTATTTTATAGTGGCAGACAGCTTCTTATAGTAGCAAACTATAGAATATTTTTAAATAGTTATTTTCAAAGATATCAAAATAAAACAAATATACTGATCTTTACATTACAGTTTCTAGAAAGGCATGAAAACTTGAAATTCGAAATCATTGTGCAATGCCGCAAGTCAAGCTTTCCAAGGGTTGGGGGTCCCCCTACCAGCGATGTCTGCTCGACCTGCGCCATTGCACAGGACTAGATATGTATTTTGTGACAAAAGAATGAAAATGTCTTGTTTTCTCCATTCAAATGTTTAGGAATCCAAGAAGGACAAAGCTCTTGCAGTGTCTTACAGGACACTGCATCCTAAATGGATTTGCCATTCTGGAGGGAAACAAAGTAGATATGATAGTTGTAACTGTATGATATGCTTTTGTGGGAGAATAGCAATGTATACTCTGCGAGGTCAATCATTCAATTTTTGAAACTTGACTAAAGTTGGTTCATACTAAACCTACAATAAAACATAATATACCTTGAATACATCAGCATCATTTCATAGAAGAAACATATATTTTAAGTTTATATACAGATCCCACTATGGAACTTTGAAACTGTGTTTATGATAATAGGACTAATTTATTATAATAACATCTCATTTTGAATATACTTAAGCTAACCACCTGTTTCAGGACTGCCAGTCACTGGTAGTGAATTACAGAGCAAGTTTCCATCTCATGGTTTGCATGTCTTTAGAAAGCTTCTGTTGTTGTGTCTCGAGGATGTCGCTGAATAAAGAGGTCAATTCAAATAACAAGTTAAAACTATGATGTGTTATCCATATAAATCTTGACATTCCATTAAGGTAACTAAACAAAATATTAAATCATTTTATTGATCAGCATGAAGTTTAATTGTAGTGTGTATAATATGTCATTGTATTAAATGTCACCTAAGTGACAGGCATCTGGTTTCAAAAGCATATCCGATGGTCAGTTTACTGGAAGTAGTAAACTGATGGATGAATGATTGCATAATTATGAAGTTTATAATTTTATGGTGCTTAATTACTGAAACCATCCTCAGAGTTGTTAAATATACATTAGGTTTCCTGCTTCAGTATTTTACATAATTAGCTATAACATCAATAATATAATAAATATTGAGCCAAACAAGAAATGTAGTTTGTTTCCAGTTACCCTACCTAAGGATTTGTGCTTCCTCTACTTTTTGTCAAATTTCAAGGAAACACTGTTAAAGTCAGAATCACTTCCTACATAAGCGCTGTGAAAAAAAAGAAAAAAACATTAACTAAATGTACCCAACCCTAATTCCTATTTTTGTTCAGACATGTAACAGGAAACCATCCTATTTTGTTATGCCTACCTATTATGTTGGTAAAATTTCAAGGAATCACTTTTAACATGTAACAGGAAGCCAACCTGATTTATTTTTTGTTAAGCCTTTAACAAAATAAATGGCTCAGACTTACAATCTACATTTGACACTTGAGTTCAGTAATGGACAGATCAAATTATGGAACTTGTACCCGTAATCAATAATTGAAAAAGACAAGCTGATCAGTTTTGAGTTATAATATCAATTATTGGCCCATCACTAGTTACCATTAGATGTAAAATAAAAAATAAAAAAGGGACAAACAGGAGGCCCTGAATTCCTCAACTGGATATTTAAACAATCACGGAACATATTCTGATTAAATACATCATGTACTGCAACTATAGACTCTGTCTCTCAGCATATTGAAAGAGAATAATTCAAACACTTACCAATATTTTCCCCCTACTGGACCCCGCTCCTCTGCTTCCAGGAGGGTCACACCCTATGTTTATACAAAATTGGGTCCCCTTTGACCAAGGATACTCAAACTCCAGGCCAAATGTAGTTAAAATCCACTGAGCTGTTCGTCTTCAGGACAAGTGGACACCAAGGATGAGGCTTACCAAGTTTAAAAAGATTCATTTCCCAGTTCTTAAGAAAATATCTAAAAGTTTACAAACGGGTGGTGACCTAATAATAATTTACACATACCAGCATACATGTATAAACAGTTTCAAACATTGTCAAACATGATACATTTTTATATGCACTACGTCCATGTTTTAGGAAATGCCTCTTCACTGTAGGAGTTGTTCAGGGTAAGTAGACGGTCTGCTGTCAAAAACCAGTGATCAGGTTGGCAAACTGGCACTTCACAACACTTCATGCTGACCGAACCAGACCTACAACAATTATGTAATTGAGATTTCAGTAATATTTGCTAAATGTTGTACATAATGCACATGAAAACAAAATTATAACTACTTAAAACAAGTATTTCCAATTAACTTTGTTTGATAATTGGTCAGCAATATTGACATCCAATATCACTCAATAATCACTTTTCCCATGAACTATAGCTATAGAGTGATCATCTCCTATATGAGACAAGTTTTAATATGACATCTGCAACAAATGCATATTGGCAGACCAGGGTTATGAAAATTTTCCTCGAATGAGGCATACTTGTTTGAATCTGATGTCATCACGATATAATAACAGTAGAAAATTTAAATCTTGATTTTTATGCTAATTTCAGGCTGTTAGTTTTAATTAGCTGATCATTGTATGCTGTTCTGAATATGAAATTTGCATCCACTTCTCAAATTTATCAAAATTAATTATGAAGCACGAACAGAAAAAAAAATGTACGTACAGGTATCTGAAATCCTTATTGTAAATATTGGGATAAAAATCATATAAAACATAAAGGTATTGCTACTTTTTTTGTAGTAATACCCTTATTTGTTATTTGATTTGTATCTCAATTTACAGTCAGAATTTTAAAAACTTGTGATTGGATACTTGATATCAAAGTTTTACTTTCTACACAACGTATTAAACGTGTCGCAACCTTCCAAGACCGACTTGTCCCTTTGTCAAGCTATCACAGCACCAGTATTAGTTCTGTATTTCAGACATGCATTTGTAACGAACCCCTGTGTGAAGGGTTAACATTTTGCCAGTTACCAAATACTTACGTGGAATTTCGTTATGGCTACGACATCCTAACTATAAATATGACGATTTTCTGCTACGCTACAAACAATTTTGGTTCAAACCTAAATAGATTACAGTTCAATTGCTACCATAACCAATACTTACCGCACTGTCGACTGCATTTTCCAAAATCTACTGCCACAATCGGTTATGTTTCCGGTTTAAGGGAACGAGCATTATCTTCCGCGAATTTCGTTGGCGATTTAAGCGCCGGCTGTTGTCTTAATGAGAACTAAAATTCTAGAATGAATTCTAGAATTTTAGTTCCTCATTAAGACGACAAGCGGCGCTCCATCATAAACGTTAGTTTCGAACTTTTATTATTTAACAAGCGATAGGTAAAACTAGCATACAAATGTAGCATGGATGAACACGCAATAGATTTGTAAACGAGTGAAACAACACAAATGTACATAGCATGGAAAATAGACACTTATCAATTAGAGAAATAATACAAATGTACATAGAATTAGATTCCAAACCAGAAGTTACTAATTCTCTAACTTATCAACTAGGGAAATAATACAAATGTACATAGAATTAGATTCCAAACCAGAAGTAACTAATTCTATAAAAAATAATTATGGCGGTGATCCCCTTCCATAGTTACGCTTAATAAAAAAAATGCTGTACTCACGGACTTAGATAATCTAATTCCGTGCTGTACCTCAAGTTACACATTTTCATTTGTCCGAGTGATGAAAACGTAATCTGAAATCTGAATTACTTATGTCATTCCCTCCTTAAAACAGCCCTGAACCAAAGTTTTTAACTTCGGGTGTATAATAATGAAGAATGAAGATGAGTAACACTTAATGCACTTTTCATTATGCGTCGGAAACGTATGGTTGTGAGGTATAGATAACAAAGGGCTTCAAGGGATTAGACGGTTAGATTAGTGTTTATTAATTTGAAGTTACGCTATAATTATATCTGAATGTGCTTTATGTATTTTATATCAATTTAATTCAAATGTTTTAGATCACTAGTACCGTAAATAAAAAATTTAAAAAAAGTGTGTGTGAGAGGGGTTGAGCGGTCAGTATCTGACGAATGACCGCAACGTTTCTTTTAAAATATTTTTTTCTTACATACATAATTGTTTTATTTTTCAGAATTTCATTCCCTAATCTGCCACAAATAGGTATTTTGATAGGAAATAAAATATATCATTTATATCTTATAATTGGCACAAACATGTCCAGTATACAATGTATAACACCGTCCTTCTTTCAGATATACGATTAGCAACTGATTCGTGTGTCAAGAGGTTGCATGAGTTTAGTATTCATTCCGAATTTCAAAAGAACAAATCAAACTTTACACTATCTATTTAAATTTTCATATTTTTTAAATTCTTTTATATCTCTAAGCACATTTTATTCTACTGAAAATTCATAAAATTATATTACAAGTTGTAACTATTTTATGATAATTT
This sequence comes from Mizuhopecten yessoensis, assembly GCF_002113885.1. Classification (NCBI taxonomy): domain Eukaryota; kingdom Metazoa; phylum Mollusca; class Bivalvia; order Pectinida; family Pectinidae; genus Mizuhopecten; species Mizuhopecten yessoensis. The sequence goes on from NW_018407348.1 coordinate 534,772, forward strand.
CAGCAAAATCACAATGTAAATCCACGGACTTAGATAGCATCTAATTCCGTAGTAAATCCTAACGTGTGAAGTCATCGTATATATGAACGGTAGCCCCTACCAACCAGTCCAATCATCTGGTAATCAGCGATGGGATACCCACCCACCCCCGGCAAATCACCACCCTAACCATCGCGCACCCTCAGGCATCCACCACGCACCCCCTGGCGTTCACCGCGCACCCTCTGGGAATCATCGCGCACCCTCTGGCAGTCAACGCGCACCCAATGGACACTACAACGACAATCAACGCGCACATGCACGTCTCGCCGATAATCGCCACCCTCTCGCTCCTAACAACGCCTTTCCTCCTCCAGGACACGTGATTGACACACTCCCATCAGATCCCCAACCCGACAATCAGGCTCAACGAGAGACTGTCCTATAGGACAATACATCGGACACCTCAAACTTTGCTCCAGATAAATCCAATGATATTAAGTTCGGCTTCCTAAATGTATGTGGAATAATATCTAAATTCCTTGATCCCGAATTCCAAAACCTAATAATTAATTACGATGTTTTAAATTGTGCGGAAACAAAAAATTATGGATTTGATGAGCAGCTGAATCTACCAAATGGTTATGTGTCCTTTTCAAAATACAGAAATAAATTTAAACGTAAATCTGGAGGTTAACTGTTATCTTTAAGAAATGCTTATCCAATTACGTACGTTTTCATAAAACACAGTCTGAATATGTTCTGTGGCTTGAAATATCTAAAGACCTGTCTCTCCTAAATGAGAATATAATAACAGGTTGTGTATATATCCCTCCTGAGAATTCAAAGTATTCCTCAGACAGCGCAATCACAGAAATTGAGGATGAGTTGATTATGTTATCACATGAAAATAAAAATAATATGCTTGTGGGCGATTTTAATTCAAGGACTTCTAAAATTGTAGATTATATTGAACCCGATGAAAATGTATATGACATTTTAGACATTGCTGAAAACAATTTGATTATCGACAATATGTTTTCTTACCAGCGATTAGTTCAACATGATATCCCCCTCTCAAGATTGTCCCACGATAAAGGACGTATTAATAACTATGGGTCAAAACTAATCGAAATGTGCAAACGATGCTCTTTATTTATTGCAAATGGACGAGTTTCTTGTGATAAGTATTTAGGGAGAACTACCTGTAAAGATTCTAGTGCTGTCGATTACCTTATATTGACTGCTGATTTGTTCCCGTTAATAACATATTTTGAAATTAATGATTTTAACCCACCTTTTTCAGATGTGCATAACCTAAAAAAATTCTCGTGTTTGTTTCCGGGAGAAAAAATATTCACGAAAAAGAAAGACGGAGACTATATCAGATGGGATTACATGAAATCGGCAATTTTTTCACAAAAAAATGTCATTATTGTGGCTATTTCTACACAGATTTTGTATCTCATGTGATTCTGCATTTTTCTGTAACAGAAAATCTTCGTGACAATTTATGGTGTATAATTGCCAGCATTCCAAGTATTGAACTTAGTTCATATCTGTATTGACTGCCTAACTATTCAGATATTCACATTTTACTAGGAGGCCCAATGACCTATATTTTAAATGAAATTGATTTAGATGAATTTAGACTAGAATCCGTATATGCGATAAAAAGAATGTTTGACTTATATACGTAATAATAATTATTACAATAATGTCTTACAAATACTTGCCTTTTTAATATAAGGAAAATGTGAAAAAAAAACGAAAAAAAAACCGAACATAGGCAAGGTCTTATCAGGGAGTACACATCCCTGGTATTTTCTTACATATTTGATAATAAATTACAGATGCCTGATGGATTTTACAAATGCATTTTAAAACAACGGCTTAACGATCACTTTGTACAGCAATAGTTCGATGACATTACTAGCTCATCTCTTGGGTAGTTCTACACTCTATTTAAAACGGAATTTGGTCTAGAAAAATATTTATTAAATCTGCCAGAACATATCAGAACACCAATAACAAAACTGCGCACTTCGAATTTGAAGTTTCCAATTGAAACAGGTAGATGGTATAACCAGGGACGTATAATGGAGGGAATTAGCAACTCCATCCTTGCCTTACCAATTTTATGACACGTCAATCTAGACTTACCTCCCCCTGAATCAGGAGCAGATAGCGAGCGCCACCTATCTCAATTTTGACAAAGCAATATGGCGTCGATACCGCTTCGTTAGATGCAGAAGTTGGTGTGAAAACAAACCAATCTCAAAAAGTGTTATCATAATATATTTTTCTATTTTTAAACGCGATGTAACGCGTGGTTCAGAGTATTGTGATGGGCGTCAATAGACAAAAATGCGGGATAAAAAAAAACACATGCATGTGAACCACCAAAGTTTTTGACCGATCTTTTTTGAATTAGCAGCAATAGAAAGCTGAATACATTTTATAACGACCCAACCAATTTTAATTGCAAATAATATAATTAACCTTGTGTTATTTTTGTGTCAAAAAGTGTAAATATCAGCATTATTTTTCACTGGAACGTAAAAGATTATTGCGAAAGTAGTTGGTGACTGCTCAATGTTTTGATTAAATTTTTTAAAACAATTAATATCAATAAACAGACGAGTAATTTCTATGTTAAGCAGTCCTGATTTGATTTGCATTGTTTGGAACGATAGCGATGTCACAGATGAAATTACTCGCCTGGTAACGAGTTAAAAACCGTAAACAACCGGAAATGTTAAACGCAACAAAAAAGTATCGCCTGCATTCGAGGATCAGCTCATTTAAAAAATTCTTCTTTTTGAAATTTACAGCGATAGAAAGTTGAATAATTTTTTGATATGTAGTACTAATTTTTATGGCAAAAATAACAAATAACTTGTGCTGGTTTTGTGTCAAGAAGTGTTAAAGTTAGAATTATTTTCACTGGAACGTGCTTTACGAAATGTGATTTGTTGTAATAGCCACCAACACAGCCGAAAGGCTAGACTTAGTGGCAACGATAGCCCTGTCCCTGGAATAAAAAGAAGACCTACTAATATACAGCCTCGATCAGGGCTAACCGTTATCAAAACACTTCGATCTCGGCGAGATTGTTGACAAGACACCGAAAGCAGGTGCGTGCTTAATTTTAACGCTAGTGCGCAAGCGCGGGCTGATCGAGAGGGGCTCTCGATGACTTCGCGTTTCGGTGAACAAACACAAAAGCGACGTGCTATAGAATCTTGACTGGGGCAGAGTTGCCAATCTCCTCTATATACTGTCCCTGATCCACCTTACGTAACAAATATATTCCTCGTTATTATTGCACAAACCAATATTTATAAGTTAAAGGTCTTTTATCATTATGCAATCAACGAGTTCTGACAGGTTTATCTATTTTCCTTACCAAAATGGCTCCTCTTTTATGAATGATGCATATGTATAACTGTTAATAGTTAAATAACTTGGGAATTATATGTATTTTTGTTTTTTATGTTAGCTTTGTATTTTCCATTTTATGTCATATCATGTTGCTATACCGTACCGGTTCGAAATTGAACTGTCCATTCTTTCAGTTATACATGTGTATACAAATATGTATATTGTACTTCATTTTCCATATCTGCAACTTTATTTCCTCATGTAACACATATTATGTGTCTGAGTGTCAATACAATCTTGCTTGAAAACATGCATGCACCTGTCCATCCTGTCAAAATTTAATATATGTATTCATGTATCTCATGTTACACATTTCCATGTGTCTGAGTGTTGGAAATAAAATCTGAAATTTATATCAAAATCCTTTTGCTAATTTACCTGAATATAAAAACCAGAACAGACCGGCGTGTTAGTTACGATGACCATGACCGCTATCAGGGGTGGCCTTAGCTCAGCGGGGGTGCACTACCTCTCACCGGTACCCCTGGGCATCCACATTTCATTAAGCCAGAGCACACGCCTGTACTTGAAGGTCGTCTACTGAAAGGCCGCAAGGCCGTGCGTAAAAATGTGGCGGCGGCCTGGTGAAGGTAGCGGTGGTGGTGTCCTGAACCTGCAATTGTGGAAACCTCACTTGCTATAAAACAGATAATCAACGACAAGCCGGTCGGTAGACAATTATACAGAGTCAATCTGTTTCATACTAGTTCCAGGGCAGACGGCAACGGTTCCAAGTATTTGGACTTCATTCAGAATGATTTACCTACAATAATCGCCAAAATACAAACCTTTTAAACTTGGACGAACTCAATGAACATATAGTCAAAATATGTCAAGACTCATTGTGTGGCCTTGGGAAAAAATCAACCGCTCATTATTCGAAATCAAGGGCATCCCGTCTCTCGGATAATATTTCCAGCAGTGATAGCATATCAGACAGTATATCAGACACACCCTTCTCGTCGTACATTCCAGCAAGTTCCACATCTACTACAAACAGTCTACACACCAGTATTACCGCTAATCAAGTACCCGGCTCGCCCAGATCACCCAGATCTAGAGGTACTCCTATTGGTCCACTTACACATACTTCGGCTTCAATTGACCCATCACATAGGGCTGACATTCCATTGTCATTGACTATGGGCGTCCATACATCTCTGGCACAAGATATCCTGGATGAGGAGATCCCTGATAGTGCTTCAATAGACACCTGTTACTGTGATTCCAAACTCGATGGTGTAGTGAATGTCTGTGATGAATGTGGAAAGAGGTGCCATGTAAACTGTCTGAAACAAAATCCACGCAGCGACATATACACTTGTAATTTGTGCGATTATGATTGCTCCTCTACGAACGTCACACAAACAAATGGTGTAATCACTGCTCATTGTGAAACAGAATCAAATCAGCAGAACAGTATAGTGACCGACAACTTGAATGCCGACAATTCCACGTCTGAAGATGTCACAACTTCAAAGGCTAAAGACCTTAGGGAGAAAGAAAATAAACTTCGTAAATGGGAAAGTGACCTTAAAACTAGAGAAGCTGCGATAATGGACAAATCTGGAGAACTAGCTAGAGCAGAATCTACCATCATTAAATTAGAAACCAAAGTGAAAGAACTGCAAGGTACTGCAAAAATCCTGCGTCGTCAGGTGGCATTGCTTGATGGCGACCTTGAATCGACTACACTGGCAACACACAGCAAACACATTGTCTCTTCTCCATCTACGGCCCCTAGTACGGCTGCACACGTGCCTTATAATGATCGCGAACTTGTGAATCTCAAGGAGAGAATTACAGCCTGAGAAATGGCGGACGTCAGAAGAAGGCTTGATATCCTGGAGGCCAAACAGAACGTGACCCAATCCGTAGCTCAACGGGAATATATATCAGTACCGCATACTACTAGCTCCCAACAACAGGGGATGGACCCTACACAAGCTACTACACAGCCCTGCCACATCCAACAACAGAATATCGGTACCCCGACTAAAATCTGCAACCCACAACTTACGTGCAGAGCCAACAACCAGAAACTAACTACACAGCGGAATGTATCAACCAACATCACGGTCGTCATCCTACAGTCTTCACTGGACAACCAATAATAGATGCTCATAACAACCTGCTGAAGTAACAGCAACAACAACAACAACAACAACATTATGCACCTCGTCAACAGTCTGCTACTCCACCATCAAGAAACGTACAGCATGGTTCAAACAACAAACGGGATTTTTTTTTGTCCCAAACTCCAATGAACAGGCGTTTGACATAGAGCCTGATCATGACCCAGTCAACAAACAAGATGAACACCACGACATCTTCGGCGTTAATTGTGTATCATATAACTGTAAAAACATTCAAACAAGCAAACATACTATATCTATCTTGGCAAGGTCTGCTCAGATTATTTTTATTCAAGAACATTGGCTTTTTAATTTTGAGCTTGACACTCTTGGAGAATGTAACCCAGATCTAAGATTTGCAGGAAAAGCGGTCGACATGAACAATCACATTTCACCGATACAACGACCAAGATGTTATGTAGGCGTGGCAATTCTCTGGCATGCTGATATCGACAGGCAAATACAGCCTATCGAGGATGGTGGTCCCAAAGTACAATGTATTCTTATCTCATCCACACCAAAGGCAACACTTGCGGCTTCTGTATACATGCCATCAAGAGGCAAACAAGACGCAGACGACGAGTATATTGAAATATTGGATCAGCTATCATAGATTGTGAATACATTCTCTCCAACTCATCATATTATCCTGGCAGGTGACTTTAATTCTGACATTGTTGAAAACAGAAGATTCAAGCGCTCAAAGAGCCTCCTGAATTTTATGGAGGAACTCGACTTGTGCTTCCAGGCTACAAATTACACTTTTGTGCACCCAAACGGTAATGACTGTTCTACGATTGACTATTTTTGTGTTCAAAGAGTTTAGCTTGTGACACTCTTATCCCGAGGAGGATTGACAATATCTCTACAAATGTGTCTGACCACTACCCCATCTCATCAACGTTTCCAATCTCACTGGACAAATGTATACGCACTCAAACAGATGTGACCCAGCGGCGGCCAAAAGTAAACTGGTCTCAGGTTGATCTCGACCTTTATCAGGCAATGATAGCTGATGCTGTAAAAGTGATAGAGAGAAAATGTGTCCACCACACAGAAAATTCTACTGATACTCTGTCAGTGTCCTTGTGTGATATACTTACTGAGGCGGCAAAGCTGGCAGCTCCAACTGTGAAGCTACGCAATAACTCACTAAGAAGGAGAGGGAACAAAAACATTTCTGAAGCAAACAGAATAAATAAGCTTAACCTTTATGCTTGGAAAAAAGCAGGAAAACCATTCATAGCAACACACTCTACAGTGATACAGCTGAAAGCATCAACGGCCGAACTTCGACGCCAGGTGCGTATAGATGCAGCTCAGAAACGTGATAAAGTCAAATCAGACATTATGGATGCAAGATCTCACGACACAGCTTTATTTTATCGTCTCGTCAATAAACAGAGAAAGAATAACTCAATTCCCATAAACCAGCTAGAGGTACAAGATGAACTCTTCACAGGTCCTGATATATGTACTGGATGGCTGAATCACTTCAGTGACCTAGCAACACCTGCAGTGTCGGACGATTTCGATACACTATATATACTACAAACAGAACGTGATCTGCAAGCAATTGAGGACATATGTAAACATAACCGTATGGACCAATCCATTATTATAACCCAAGATAATGTCACTAAAGCCTTACTCAGTTTGAACAGAGGCGAAAGATGTTTTTCCGTGGTGTCTCGGGTCTGTTATGGACAATCCTCAACGATATAAATGTGTACGCGACAACAGTAGTAACGTGGGATGGAATGGTATCTGCGCCGTTTTGTGTAAAACAAGGAGTCCGTCAAGGAGGAGTTCTACAAAATCTACGTGGACACTCTACTGGACCTACTACATGAATATCGTCTGGGAACCTTCATCGGTCAGACTTACGTTGCTGCCCCAACCTGTGCAGATGATATTGCTCTTATAGCCGACTCCCCTTGCGACTTGCAACTTATGATCAACTTGGCCGTCAACTATAGTAAGATGGAAAAGTATAAACTTCAACCCCTTAAAAGTGTCATTCTGGAAATCTTGCCAAATTCCATGGACAAAGAACTGCGCAGGAAACAATACCTGTAGTACACAAAGCCACTCATTTGGGGATTTTAAGGAGTATCACTGATCAAACGGGCTCCATTATACAGGACAACAATTCTAAAAGTAGGAGGGCAGCATATTCATTGATGGGGGCCGGTCTGCACGGTGTAAATGGTCGCGATCCAGCGGCATCATGTAGACTCATACTGGTATTCATACTTCCCATTATTGTACATGGCCTGGATGTAATACTTCCATCGAGGAGTGAGTTATCTCCCCTGGAAAGATTCTTCAAGAAACTGCTCAAACAGATACTCTCTCTGCCTACCAACACAGCGGATGCTGCAGTGTATACTATCTCGGGTTTCGTGACAGTTGAAGCTGAAATCCACAAGAGATCACTCGCACTCTACGTATATGTAGGTCAGACAACTCCGTCGAGAAGCACCTTGCAGAAAGACACCTATATCTCCCAAAAGCCACCAAGTACAGTATGTTCAGAAAGATAAAAGTACTACTTGGTATGTATGGACTGGGATCTGCACACGACCTATGTGACAACATGCCTACCAAATTTCGATGGAAAGCAGCAGTCAAAAAGAGTATTACGGAATATTGGAGACATCATATTCGCAGCCAAGCAGAACTTACGTCGACCTTGACACATCTATGTACTCAGAACTTTCAGCCTGGTAAACTACATCAGATAATCACATCGATCCTCCCCAACCACAGAGACATTGATCGAGTATACATCAAACTAAAGCTTGCCACAGGGACCTATACTCTCCAATCCAATTGCGCAGCCTTCAATCAACTAAAGGTAGATCCCTCATGCCTGTTATGTAACTCAGCACCAGAAACAAAGGAACAATTTCTCCTGCATTGTCCATTCCTGCATTGTGCACGTTATGACCTGCTGGCTGACTTGTGTTCAATCCTGCATCATCATATTCCTTTATTCGCTCAAGCTATGACGGACTCGCAGCTTACTGCAATAACTATAGAAAGCTGTTGTCTGGTGTGTGACGCTGCTATTCCGGTCTTGGATGTGCTTGTGTTAGATCAAATATATTTTGTTTCCCGCAGACTATGCTACAAGCTCCAATCACCTCGGTGTGATAAGCTGAATAAATTGTCTGTTTGTAAATAATTGCATGGACCGTATGCCTCTAGTTCTATCTCGACCTGCTTAGTGTCTTATGAGTCATTTAGGAGTCATGTGATGTCTATCCGCAGAGGCTCTGGCTACCAAAGTCATTGCAACATGATTATCTACAGCTGTTTATTGGTGATCCAGTGTGCGCTCAGTGACGCTTTTTATTCTAACCAGTGTACATAACTGTGTGTATACAGTTCTATTTCATTACAGTGGTGATCTATGACAGTAACCTGTATTGGGTGGTGGAAGCACTGACTTTTTATATTTTTTAATCTATATTTCTAGCACCACTTGTTTATACTCCCGCGGGAGGTTCTCCTTTTCCAGGAGGAAACTGCTGAACAGAACAGAACAGAACAGAATAGCGGACGTAAAACCATCAAAATCAATCTGTATTGGCTCTTATTAAAGTGTACCCTGAACGAAAATAGAAATTAATATATTATATTATTATTGTATATGATCCAAACGCAAAAATGTCGAAAACCGCATAAAAATCGGTCATACCGAGATATTGACGTGTTAATTTATGATTTTCACCTGTCCTTCTTCTCCTAATTGGCATAATCGTGACTTGTAGTGATTTGGCCCATATCGGCTGTGACGTCACAAGTTCACCGCTACGGTCACCATCGAAAGAATAGGCGATTAACAAGAACAGCCATGGTCGTATAGCGTCAGATTGCGAATTGATGGTTTTTTTTTAGTTTTGAGGAATCAGATTAAGCTGAAGTTAACATTATGTATATGGTATCCAGACATATAAAATTTGCAAGAATTTCCAGACTGAGTTTAATTGAAATCAAACTGACGACTCTGAAGTAACATAGACTGGTAGCATTGCATGTCCCGATCCTGAGCACTGATGAGATTTTTTCTCTCAAATGAACGAGTTTGAGGGAAATTAAACAGAAATAGTCTCAAAGTTATCGATCAAAGATATTTCTTAATTTGACCAGTTTCTGTGCCGGAATATTTATATTGGAAAAAGTTATATATTGTGGTACCTCTACGGTCCAAAATTACGGAAATATATCAGTAAAAATGTGTCTGCTGTTTTTAAATGTCAATATTTTTAGTATCACCGTCTAATGACAAATCCACGACATTGTGTCTTCCGTCTGTTAGGTCGACTTTTCAAACATTTGATTGTATACAATACAGTTCCTGTGTATACGATGCTAAACTAGATAACGGACTTTTGTAATCTAATTCCAGAATTTTATTTATCTCGAAAATATCATTGAATTATGAGATCATTTTTGTTTGTTTCTCCCTATACATGTAGCAATTTAAAATCTTGGTTAAATTATGAAAATTATCTCGATCCGCTCCCTTAGCATACTTGGGTATGAAATTTGTGTACAGGTAAACAACACTAAACACCTGTGCCGACAGCAGGAGGCCCACGATACACCTATATACCTGTGTACAGGTATGACATCATAGGGATGTCAGCAGATGGGCAAGGGGGGTCCTGAAGTTAGTATGTATTAACAACAATGTCCTCGGGTGAAATAATGTGGAAAAAAATGAGTCAAATAAACGTAGAGACGTATATATATATATATTACGTCTCTGGTATAAGGATCAATTTCAAGAAAAATATGAATAAATGAAATGCGTAAGTACTGTCACAGAGTCACATTATATGCAAACCACAATCAGTACAACTGCATCACTCGACAGATAATAGTCAGACACGAGCCAATTAATGCTGGACAATGCTATATATCTGATCAGGTGGTTCATTGATAAATTACTAATCTTTGTGAGACTTGAACGGACAGGTTCTCCCTCTGTAATATTCTTAGAAGTGGGTGTGCTTAATTTCTTGGATTGCATACAGAATAAAAACGTTTTACGACTGGGAGTGAAAAAAGCACGGGTTGCTGCTTCTTTTGAGTATTAGTTATTGTACCGGTGCATTATTTTTGTCAAATCCAATCATATATATCTACATATTGTAAAGAAAGGGGTGCGGTGCGCCAGAGACGTATATATCATATTCTCTTGGTGCGCCTACGTTAAGTTGATCAATTTAGATCAATTGTTTTTTAATCAATTGTTTTGTGTTGTAAATAGGTGTTCACCAAAATTTCTAAATATCAATTTTATAACAAAAAGTAAATTATTTACAGTTTTTTGTTTGTCAGCACGTCAGACCAGAAACGTATACGACTCTGATCAGACACTTTGTTGAAAACAGATTTGTTTTAAAAAATAATCATTGGGCGGTTAAAACAGAGGCGTATAAAACCAGTATATATGCAGTACATGCACTATAGTATAGTATATATGTCTCTGGTTAAAGGATTTTAAAAGGGGGTGGCCGGGGTAGTTTTTGGAAGTGATATCTTCCGTGTTGTAGTCCTTACGCTAAAGGTATGAACCTTTTTTATGTGGCTCTAGATGCATATTATTTACAGTTACTAGATTAAAAATAATCATCTATAAACTACCTACCATTTCTGTTTTTGGAAACATGTGTGAGTGAAACAGGCATATATAAAACAATGAAAAATGACAGAAATTCAATCGTCACTAAAACTTGTATATATAAAACGGAGGATTAATTGTGCATATCATTCAAACCAGAGACGTATATATGTACATAATCCTAAATCTGTATGGAGGTTTTGAAAGTAAACAAATATTCATGTTCTCAAATTTATCATGCATAAAAATACACTCTTGTTGCATCAATAGAACGAAAATAAGATATAATATGGTAATTGTCAACTATTTTCTTCTTAATGTGGTTGTTATGGATATAGTTTGCAAGAAGACTGAATGACATCTATATGCTTCGATGTTTAAAGAGTTTTAAAATATATCTGGTGAATCTTGTTATGACTTTCGTGTTCTCAAATTTATCATACACATACAAATGCACTCTTGTCGCATCAATAGCATGTTTTCACTTTAAGTGACGAGAATAAAATCTTATATGATAATTGTCAAGTATTTTCTTCAAACATATCTGGTGACTCTAACTATGACAATGCAGTAACGTTTTCATTCCATGCAATATAAATGTTCTTGTATTTCAATTTTGTTATAAAAGAAGACATTTGTTAGCTGAAACTCGCCAAATGGATGCAATTATCAATTTACTCTTAAAAAATATATCAAACAAGAGGTGTAATAGGCTGGGAAGGTCTTTGTATCAGGTAATCATAGTTTCTTAAATAGCGTTTGATAGCAGAGACTAGTCCATGGTATTGGAGAAAGTTTGTGTTGGTTTGTTAAATCTAGATACATTTACACCGAAATGTTAATTTATAAGAAAAAATATAAACACACACAAAAAGGCATTCACAAGAGGTAAACACCAAGACATAAATACTGATATATCCATTTTCTAGCTTAAGTAATGTAATGCTCACTGCCAACTTAGATGTTTGAATGTCCTGTAGTTGTATGCAGTAAAGAACAAATGAACAAGTATATATATATTCATATGAAATGTACCAAGTGATGGGAAATGAGTTGTATATAAATAGTAGTTTATGTTTATATATGTTTGCAGTATTTTCATAATTTCAAGTTGTACTATTATTTCCACCAGGTTTTGAACCTGGGTCTCCAACCAAAGAGTGGCGAGTGTGATGACCACTACACTATAGAAATATATATAGCACAACTAACATTTTCTTTCAAGATTTATTTCCATTTTTAAAATGTTTTAACCTTTGCATTTATATTACATTCTCCTCCTGCTTTTCTTATAACATTTGAAATTAATATACTGGTATTAACCAATTTTATGCCAGGCTCAGAACTACAATTTGCAATGTGTAAAAAATAATTATGATTTTTTTTATTCCAAGATATATACCAGTAAAATAAAAAGATCCTTTATTTTGTGCATCCAATAAAGTATGTTTTAGTCATATGAATAACATATNTATTTTGTAAATTATACACTTAACCTTCACACCTGTAAGGCTGTATATGTCTCGATGCGTAAGGTTATGAATGCAAATAACATATTAAAGCAGTGCTCGTCATGAAGTTGATTACAAACTAACAACTCAATTATGTAAATACCTCACAAACGTGATATTTAAAATAAAAAAATATTTATCTTGACTGGACTTGATCTCTGAGGAAGTGTTNGTAACATACAGGGTCTCGATTATGTAAATACCTCACAAACGTGATATTTAAAATAAAAAAATATTTATCTTGACTGGACTTGATCTCTGAGGAAGTGTTGCATCAACAGTCTAATGTAGGTGTTTGTGACCAGGTATCTCAATGATCTATGATAAGTGTTTGTAACCAGGGATCTCAGTGGTCTATAGTAAGATTTTGTGTAAAGGTATCTCAGTGAACAATATTTTTTTGTGATCAGGTATCTCAGTTGTGCATAGGTAGTGCGTCTGTTACTGTTCGTGACTGTACATGTAACTCAGTGAACTATTTCCAGTGATTGTGACCAGGTATCTCAGTGGTTTATAGTATAATTGGAGTGTGTGACCAGATATATCAATAATCTGTAAGTACATGTGGTTGAAAATTGACTAAAACGTAAAATGTAAGCAGTTAATCAATTTTTCATTTTCATATTTAAGAACTGATTATTTCACACGTTTCAAAAAGTGAAACATAAAAATTAGTCAAAGTCATGGACCTAGGTCTAGTCTAATACCTTGGTGAAATGACGAATCATATCTACATGTAGCTTATTTTTCCAGATCTCGTGAGTTACGTCCCCTTAACACCTTTCGACTCATAGGTCAGACCAGGGATGTGTAGTGGACGGAATAAGATTGCTATCTAAGTCCGTGCTAGAATTGACCATTTTCGGCCAGTAATTAAACTTGCTTAATTATTCCGATACCTAATGATTTCATCAGAAAGAACAACTAAAAAGACAATTGGCAATTTGACACTCTTAAGTGTGTTTTTTTTACCTATGGGGCATATACATCTTTTATAATTATTCATGTTTTGCAATATTTTATTTTTAGCACACGGCGTCTCCCCCATAAAAAAAAAGGTTGGCAAGCATGCATTTATCATTTATAACCATATATCATTTGTTTACAAAACAATAAGTGCAATTAACGCCTTCATTAAATACAGATACAATTAAAGGATAGAACAAATATTAGAAATAATAACGTTAATGGTAAAAGACATTGTACATGTAAGGGGACTTATTTATTTCAACAAATTTTATTGGACAAAAAATTGAACAATTGGATGAGGCAAGAGGCTTAGCCTATATAAGTCTTCTCCTAACCGGTATAGAAGGACAGAAAGCATAAATGTAATACATTGCTCAACAAGACACACTCATATACACTTACAAACATATAGGCTAGGTTACACTTACAAACATATAGACTAGAACATTAAACCAAGTTATAATTATAAGAAAGAAAAAGAAACACTATTTGATGATATTTGAAAACTTATAAAATACTTTCTTAGCAAATGATACATGTTTGTACACTTGAATGTTTGATGTTTGTAATTTTTTGTAAGTTTTTTTCATAGGGCATTTGTAGCCAGTGCACTTTCCAAAACATTTATTTTTTTCCAAATGAAATAAACAATGATTTATAACAAATAACTATAATGTTGCAAAATAGACAAACAATAAACATTGATGTTATAAGCAGCAGTACAATAAATATAATACAAATTATCAGATGTTTTGGCACAAACACAGCAGAAACTATAAATATTCAAAAAGCAAAAATTCAACACATATGACCAACAAGCATGGAGTTGGAGTCAAATGTGTACTTGATTATGCTTTGTTTGTATATATTTTTGTGCATACAATGAAAAGTTAATATATTGTGAAAAATTGAGGAAAACATAATATTTTATGTAAACAAGTTTTATAGAATTTACCAATAAATATAATTTAGTGAGAAAAATGATCAATAATTTTGTTCACGATAGCCTTGTTATTTGTCACTCTTACAACATTAAATGATTTTTTTTCTTTTAAAACATTTTCAAGACCTCCTGATCCTCCCGTTTCAAAAGCAAGTTTCAACCTGACTGTGCAATTTTTGTAACCATATACTGTGACATTATATCTAAAAGAGGCTGTAGTAAAGATAAACAATTACTTGTGGTATTGTTAAAATCAATGTAAGACATTGTAAAATTTATTGTAAAGCTGTGATTTAATAAAATTGTACTTGAAACATTGTGATGTAAAACCAATTTCTGTAGACTTTTTACATCTTCTAATGCAAAATGTGCAGCATACTCAATTCCCAGTGTGTCTCTAACTAAAGACTGCTGACAATAAGTAGATTGACCAGGCAGAATTTCTCTAAATATAAACAGGCTGTCTACAAAGCCAATCACTGTAGTTAACAATCCACAAGTGACATGTTTTTGAAAGGCTTTTCCAAGTATAACAGAGTCAAACATCTTGCCATTATGACACACTAATACTGGATTGGAAATACCCTTCAACCACTGGTTGAAGTCCATTAAACATGTCTCCTGTGTAACTGTACCAAGTCTTCTGTCATGGTGATATAAGTTATTTCCGACAATATGTAGACCAGTTACAGCACTTGCTTTGGGATGGATTAGAATAGTAGGCATGACATGTCTATCAAATGACTGATCACCATAAACAGCTGCCAGTTGTACTATTTCAGAACATGTACCTGTAATATATAACATTATAAATTGATACTTCAGATAATGATAAAATTACATGAATCAACTTCAAATCCACATATATATATATGTCTGTCAACAAACATAAAATCAACAGAAAAACATTTTTTGTAGAATATATATTATATTTCATGACATTTTCATTTATAAATAACTGAATCAATGGACACCTGACATATATAATTTTTATTTGCATTCAAATATGTGTAGAATAGGTGATATTGGCACTGTAATATATTCTTATCTTATTAAATAAATACTGGGTTTATCAACTCTATGTAGTATTGAACATTAAACAATAAACATGGAACAAATGCATTATAAAATATCTAACATGATATAATTCTCCAGCGATTGTATCGTATTTGTAAATTACATTATTGGAGTCAATATAATTTTCGACTGCTTCATAATATTTTCCCAGTGATATCAAGATAGCACAAACAAAAGCACAAAAGGTTTAACTTTCCAGATTGTGTTTGCTTGATGCTCAGGGTCACGTTACAATCACACATATGCTATACCACGGACTTAGATAACATCTAATTCCGTGGCTATACTGATATGGGTCACAACACACATAAACATTGTTGTGACCCATATCAATATAGCATGTGCGATTGTAACGTGACCCTGTGGTTGATGTGCATGAACGGAAACATAGCAAAATATGAAATGGACCGGTATTTTGGTTATTGTCTCGATAACTGGCATGCTAAACGAACTTACATTTACTGTATGCATGGTCATGGTGCACATGGTTATTGTCCAGTTCACTGACATTGTTTCCTGAAGTGAATTTGCCGTGGTTATCTCTGTCCATTTCTAGACCTATTGTGGACGTTAGCAACGTAACACAATCAGTGTTTCTTCGGTCCTTCGAAAACGTTGGCGAAAACGACTTTAATGTAAAGCGTTCAAGTGATTGAGTATGTTTTTGTATTTTTCAAAGCTGGAGAATTACTTTTTCGGTGTATGGGCACATTTCGCTCGGAAATATTCAGTCCGCTGTACTTTTTTTCGGAAGTACGTCATGAAAATGGCCGCTGATGACGATGTGTCGAGTAACCTTAAATAACTTGTAAAAAGAAAAAAAAATCAACACGACTAAATACATTTTTTACATTTAAAAAGCATGCCAATGTATTGTCCTTAACACATTACAAACTACCAGCAATTGCCGCCTTATTATATATAAATGAATCTCGAATCCCCCTCGACTTCCCATCTTGAACCTCTGAAATACACTATATGCTATGCTGATATGGGTCACAGCAGTATGTTTTCTGTGACCCATCGCAGTATAGCATGTGTATTTCAGACACTGACTCACTTGAAGCAACTCGGACCAGGGAAGGGAGAGGGACGGGGGAGTCATGTTGTGACACAGACACGAACTGACAAAGTAGGCTACGCCTACTTACGTTTAACCCACACATGCGCGTACATACATGTATCTCAGGCGGCTCATCAGCATTGTCGTTTATAAACAAAGAATCCCTTCGTCTAACCGGTTCTCCTTTGCACTGAAGTGACTAGACTTGCACAGGCCTATCTTTAGTGAAGCCGACGGTTGGTTTCATGTTGAAAGAGTGACAAACACATAGTATACAATTATGGACTTTTGTGCTGGTGAATATGATGTGATATGAACCTGAAAGAGTGATATTGACCCGAGGCAAAGCCTATCAAATTTAGCTTTAAGCTTCGTGTTTAAGCTATACTGGTCCTCACCACTCTTCTTGCTTAATTTATGCGAATCCACACTCGCGATATTTTGCTATATTTTCGATATCTGTGCCTCAGAATTACTAGAAATTTTTAATTCAAAAGCGTCCAGCTTGCTAGATATAAGCCGGTCCAAATGGGAAAGGACTTGGTTCTGCGTATTGGCAACCGCATCTTTCACCTTCTCTGCTATAGCCTCGTTGATATTGGGGTTGATAGCTTCCCCCTCCACATTCATGTTCGTAGTCAAAGTTTGATGTAAACCGCGCGTCCCGAATAAGCGACTAGAAATGACCCTATACTATAGGCTCCGTTCTCACCTGTCCCGTGGACACGTGATAGCACTCGCCGCTCGTGCTCCAACTAGCAAACGAGTGCCGCACGATACAAATAATCCCCGCTATTACTCTGAACCGCGGGGATATTTGATTCTCAATAGCACTGCTCAACCACATACTCATTTACAGCTGATTATACTGGAACAAGAGTAGTAAAGTATCTTGTTCAAAAATACAACACAGTGCCGTGACTTGAACCTGCAACCTTTCGGTCACGAGCCCGGCGTCCTACCACTAGACTACCATGCCTCCAACGGTTAATGTTTATATTTATGTCTTTGTTTAGAAATATGTGCAGCTATTGTAACATTATCTCTCATTATCTCATTACACCGTTGTTCTTTTAGCAGACGATAAACAACTCAACATTCCACGATAAGAGGATCAATCGACCTGCACTGCTCACCTGGGCCGTTTTTGTTTAAACGGTTGAACCGGTCGAACCACAGTTGTTCGTTATCAAATAAGGTCGGACCTAGTAATCTGATGCTGCTTTCAGGCAAGCATTGACGAAGCATTGTAAGGCCTGCACTATACCCGAAATTGTTACATTTAAAAACGGACCAACCGGTTGTTTCGCATAAACGAATAGGCCTCTGGTATTATTCTTGCTTCTCACTGTAACCTTAAAAAAGAAGACCAAGGTCAAATATATTTCAAAGAACGTGGTTATATATTTTTACACGTTTGATCCCTATGACTTTGAAAGTCTAAAAAAATCCATAAAACTTCATCCAATTATCATCATACAATGTACTAGGGCTCTAGATCTGCTTGCATAGAAAAAGTTGTTAATATATTTTCAACACAATTGTGACCCCTATGACATTGAACACTGATGAAGGTCATTTATTTGAACATATTTTACAGCCCAAGTACGCTACTAGCCATATATCATCACCCGAGGACTTTCGGTTATTCAAAAGAAGTGTTTTTAAGATTTACAACGTATTTGAAGTTGTTCGTTAAAACATAAAATAGATACTTAACATAAAAATAACCGACTGAAGCAATCCGATGAGATTTCTGAAGATAAGAGGCCCGGTGCACGCTCTGTTTATAGTCCGCGTGAACTCACAAACTATTTACTGGCGGTCCGAATGTCATACATGAACTACCATACTTACCAAAATATCCATATATTTGTATATCCGTATAAATGATAGTGCTGTTCTCATTCTTGTCTGTTTGTACTCTATACCCGGAGGAGATTTTTGACCGTACACGTACACGTCCTATGAATGGTTTGATTTCAATATTGCACACATTTGTACTAATGAAGACTGCTTTTACATCATCCATTTCGTACAGTTTTAGATAATTTATGTGTAATCGAGATCTTTTTGATTTTTTATATCTAGCCATTTCAAATTAAGTAATTTAGCATGGACGTATTCTGAGCGTGTACTAGTTTTGCACTCGGACCTGTTTTACTGAGAAAATGACCATGATCTACTACATGAACTCGAGTCACAAAGGGAGAATCCACATATGCATGGTCATGAATAAAAAAGTGAAACCAACATAAAAACATGTAGGATAGAAATGTCAGTTTATAACTACTTCCGGACAGCCACTGCTCCATTCCTGTAACCGTATACACCGGTATATATGTATGATCTAATTACATATTCACTCAGGCACACAGACACGGGTAGTCGGTGTAGCATTCCAGTCGTAGACCAGGATAACTCGCGGTAAGTAGACCTTTCTGCCTTGTTTTGTTAGCGACGGTAAGGCAATGCCACCTGTTTAAATGATAAGTAAACAAAATCCTTTTGAACTTTTAGTTTAGAGAAAGTGGTAAAGTATACCAAGCTAAACTTTACAAATTTGTATATCAAATATACAACTGATCTTACATATCTAAGCTTGTATTCAACTAATCAATATTTGAAATCTGTATGTAAAATTTTGTAAAGTTTACTGTGTGTGCAATGTTCAAAAACATTAGTATGTTATGTATCCTTATCTAACAATGGAGATGGCTTAACTCAGCCACAGACTTATTCTAACAATGGAGATGGCTTAGATCAACTGTCAGATTGATCTTAAAATAGATATGACTTAAATCAGCTGTAGGCTTGATCTAACAATGGAGACAGCTTAAATCAGCTACAGACTTGATCTAACAATGGAGATAGCTTAAATCAGCTACAGACTTGATCTAACAATAGATATGGCTTAAATCAGCTGTAGGCTTGATCTAACAATGGAGATGGCTTAAATCAGCTACAGACTTGATCTAACAATGGAGATGGCTTAAATCAACTGTTATCTTCATCTTAAAATAGATATGATTTAAATCAGCTTTAGGCTTGATATAACAATAGATAAGACTTAAATCAGCTGTTAGTTTTTTCTATCAACGGAAATGGCTTAAATCAGCTGTAGGCTTGATATAATAATGGATATGACTTAAATCAGCTGTTAGATTGATCTAACAATGGATATGACTTAAATCAGCTGTAGGCTTGATATAACAATGGATATGACTTAAATCAGCTGTAGGCTTGATATAACAATGGATATGACTTAAATCAGCTGTAGGCTTAATATTACAATGGCTTTGGCTTTGCTAAGCTGTTAGATTGATCTAAAAATGGAAAGGACTTAAGTCAGCTGTAGGCTTGATATAACAATGGCTATGGCTTAGATCAGCTGTTAGCGTGCGGTAAGATCTCTATTTCACATTGGTTTTTGCGTGATAGTTGTTTCTATTTCTAAATTGATTTCATGATTGTTTTTAGCTTAAGCATGTATGCCACCCAGTGGTGGCCAAAGTGGCTCAAGGTGGGCCTAACCACTATAACATTTGACCTAATTCTACATAGAAGTCCTCTGATGATCTAGAGAACATTGCTTAATTTGGCATATAATTCTCTTGCCGTTGGCGATGACGCTATTTTGATAGTCAAATTAACCTGATACAGGACTTCATGAAATGACTGCGGACTGATGTTATTTGTATAAGTAGGGCTGTCACATTCTAGAGAGTCTCTCTAACATTGCAGTGTGGAATCCGTCAAAGGTTTATTGAGAAAGAGAATTACGTTTTAAAACGATATGGATAAAGAAAATGGTAACGAGCCGTCCCCCAGGATAAGTTTCCTTCCTGACAGTGATGCCTCGGACATGGTCAGTACCGACAAACGGACGCCTACCAAGGAACAATGGGGAAGCAAGCTGGACTTTCTGTTATCGGTGCTGGGGTATACTGTAGGGTTCGGTAACGTCTGGAGGTTCCCGTACGTGTGCATGAAGAACGGCGGAGGTGTGTAATCTTATTGTAATTTATCAAGTATAATGGTGTATCTAACATAATTATCACCTGTCGTTCACATTTGTTTTTTTGCAATATCGTTGGTAAATGTCTAAAGCTGAAGATCAGAGTTTGTAGTAACTAGTATCTCAATCCCTGGAGCATAGATGAAACGTAAAGAGTCTTCTTAAACTAGATATCATACGTTTGTAACATTGACTTGCACAAACCACATAGCTATGACTAGTTAGATCTGTGGGCCAATATGTCTCGTAGTCAGTGTTTGTAAAACATTGACCCTCACTACTACCAGTACATAGGGGTGACCAGTAAGACGTATAAGTCAATATATCGCGTAGTTGTTTTTTCTTACAATGACCTACACTACTCTACATAGGGGTGGCTAAATTTCCTGTTGACCAAAACATTTCTTAGGCAAAGTGTTATAGCAGGTTTTGACCTACGAGTACATTTCAACAAGAGTGTCCAGCGTCTACAATGACTAACGACCTCTTTAAGTTGTCTCAGGAAATCACCTTGCACGGAAAGATATTCCTGAAACTTTGACCAGTAATTTATCTACTTTTTGTTATGATGGTTTAAATTTGTTTGAACATTTCGGAAATTTGTTGTTGATTTAGTCATAAACGGTGTATTTTTGTCACATTGTGCCGATTTCTACAGACATTCGCATTTAGAGGTCAGTGGAAGCATGTTTATACAAATGTACAATGACAATACAGACAATACAATATATTTCTTAATTAAAATATAAATTCCACTTTCACCAGTGAACACTGTTAAAAAAGTAATAATCATCTGGCGTTGTCATACATGTATGTGACATCATTTACGCCCGACGTTTTCTAATTGTGACGTCGTAGTACAGCATTCCTTGTCATTACAATGATTTTTAGGAAGACCGATCAATTGTTCCTAGAAACCAATGTCTTTATCGAGAAAAAGTCATAAACAGTATCTTTATTTCATTAGATTTTCCCTGTCTTTTACAAGTGTTACAATTTCGCGAAAAAATATCTGCATATTCATTCCAATGACCGTTATACATGTACATCTAGAAACTAAGAATAAACAGCATGGCAACCATTTCTATTAAAATGGACCCTTACATGAACGTTCTGAAATTATATGTATCTTAGCAAAAGCATCATTTTTTAGAAATATCTGGTTTCATTGACATGATGTGTTCATGGATTTTCTCCGGGTTCTCCAGTTTTCTCCCTCGTGGGTCTCGAACCCGCGATCCAGTGTCGGAGGCCTAGTGATCGTAGCCTTAAGAACCTTAACCACTTTTGCCACCGGGGTTACCGCGTCCTCTTCCATCTAGGCATACAAGAAATAAAATAATTTGTTTCATAATTGTTTTAAAATAAATAAAGTTATCTTTTGTTTTATATGTACATGTAAAAAGGAGTTGTTTTAGAATTGATTACATGGCCTGCTCGAAAGTGTGAATACATATAAAACATATAAAACCATGTTAATTGACTACCATCGAACATTCGATAAAACCTTGACCATTGATCAGTAATCAATTAGAGCAACAACAACAAAAAGAGAAAATGCGACGGCTAGACCGATATCCGAATAAGGATCCCATAACGACAGTCAACTGGGGTCATCGCCCCATTTCTGTTCGGCGATACAATAGTTAGTCACATACCTTGCTGTTTATTTCGATGAAGTTTGGTGTGGGGGTGGGAAAATTCCACTTTTAATTTATATCCATGTATACTGATTATTATAAGTGTAATTTTCACATAAAAACCTACCAACAGATTCTATTATATTGGGATATCAGTTTACCTGTCAAGTAATATATGTACGAATGCATGGGCTATGGTTTAGGAATGTTCTCTTCATGTGTGGGTTTTTGTCGGTAAGATATGAATGTGACAAACCCAACCAGCTGACGTTTACTTCTTAAATATCGTATTATACAGCCATGGTTTAATGTTTTATACTTAACAACTTCTTAAATAACGTATTATACAGCCTTGGTTTAATGTTTTATACTTAACAACTTCTTAACCCATACACAAAATAACTTAACGGATAACTGTGTAGACATTACACCATATCAGTCCAATCTTCAAGAATTTAATTGCACAATCAATTTGATAAGAATAAGGTCCCAGAATCAACTGAATACAACTATCAAGATAATATAAATACAATGTTAGGTTAAATTTGCAAGTTTCATCGAGTCACTCATATGTAGTTTTTACATGGCAGTGACACTTGCACATATACCTCATATTCCTGCTAAATGAACCTTTTCAGTGATACAATGTAAGGGTGTTCAAATATTCATGTTATTAATGAATATTTGTTATTAGAAGTTGTTAAATAAGTAAATGGTGCCCCGCGTCCATTATTCATCGAGAAATGTAATAGTTAGCTAACAAGTTATACAGATCAAAACATGTTCACGAATTAACTGAAAAATGGCGTCCATTGGAACAGTTATTTGACTTATTAGTGATTACCTAAAATAAGAAAATAAGTAATGGTAGACAGAAACTGTATTGTTAAACAATAACTATTGCCATGATATATATGATCATGTAATATGTTATACTGGCTTTGTGTAAACCAAAAAAATAAACAATATTCATCCCAAAAAAAAACTACCTCATACCTACATATGTATTTATGATAAGAATCGTAAGGAAAATATGGTATCTTTAAATAAAAGCGACCATGATACTTTAATTATGACCGTGTACCTCCGCCCAGATATACTCAATAGATACAGTTTTAAACTGATGCTTTCTAAAAGCGTTCAATATATCAGAAACTCTTATCGCTACGAAAAATGTAAAACAGCTTTAATTATTTAACTGATCTTTTAAAACTGTGATTTTGAAAGGCACAACATACCAAAGTCTGTAATAATACAATCGTTCACATAATTTGTTTCTAATATTTCTAATATTGAAGTGAAATACACTTAAATCGACGTTTTCGTGACCACAATTCATCTTTCAATCTCCAGTGAGTAGTTGTACAATATGCAGAAAAGGAAACTCATTACTGTGAAAGCCACATTGGATTAATATATATACACATTATTTTATATACATACACATTATTAAATATACATTATTATATATATACATTATTATATATACATTATTATATATATACATTATTATATATACATTATTATATATACATTATTATACCTGTTCAAGTTCAAGTTCTTTATTACCTTGGGTCGTTTGACCCATCGGTTTCAAAAGTAAGATATATTTACAATATCTACAGACAATACAATACAATACATGCAATACATACAATACAATACCAGCAATGTACAAACAGTATGGAGAGTGTAACAAATTAAGTTAATTGGTTTCTTCTTACATTTGCCGCTTTTATATATTTGGCCAAATTGACAAGTTCTTTTGTGTTATTTACATTAAATAGATTTATCATTTTAAACATACTTGTTTTTTTTACATAGTACTTTTTCAAAAATTTAACACGCAAATCCGAATAACATGGACATTTCAACATAAAATGAAACTCATCTTCAACGTCATTTAAATTACATACAGTACACACTCTAAGACTACGCTCAATATTTTGATATCTACCTTTTTCTATATTTAGATTATGAGCAGATAACCTAATTTTTGTAATCTCTTTCAAATATTCTCTAGATAATGGTTTTCTTAAGTAACACTGTAAATCAAACCGGTTATAAAGATATGTATAGATATATCCCTTTGAAGATGTTCTTACGTTTTCTTTGCATTCTTGTCTATATATATCAATAAGTCTTTCTCTAATAACATTATAACACATATCCTCATTTATTTCTGTTTCCCATATGTAACCAAGGCCGATTCTAAATAAATCATTTTTTATGTTTAAAACCCATTTATCCTTATTCTCTAACATATCTTTATAACATGCTTGCAAAATACAATTACTAATCCTTTTTAACTTAATCCAATATTTAATAATTCTTAACTTTCTAACCAATGACAATGGATACCTCCCAAGTTCTAAATAAACCATAATATTACAAGTATTTTTTTTTACGCCAAGCAGTCGTTTAAAAAACAAAGTATGATTTTTTTTCAATATCTGGGGCTTTATGAAAGCCCCATATTTCAGAACCATAGCTTAGAATGCTATTTACATACGTATCAAAAACTGATAATTGAGTTTCAATATTAAAATATTTTTTCCGACATACATTCATAACTTAAAACAAAGCCTTTCTTTCCTGATCTGCATTTTTTTGTTGTGCTTTCTAAATGTTCCATTGTAATTTAGTAATATTCCTAGGTAGTTAAATTCGTTTACAATTTCTAGTGACGACCATTGTATTTCCAACATTCATTATTTCTCAAAATACCCCATTTCGAAACAAAAGAATTTTTGTTTTATCCTATTGACTGTTAGATCCCATTTTTTTGTGTACGATTATAAAGAGTTTAACATATCTTGCAGACCCTCTGGCGTTTCGGAAAAAATCACCATATCGTCTGCGTACATCAAAAGGAACAAATTCAGTGTTTGAATTTCTATCGACTGACAGTTGTCAATTAAAAATTACATTACAATGTACATTATTATATATACATTATTATATATACATTTGATTATTATATATACATTATTATATAGAAAAAATAAGATTAACGACCGACTAAAAAACTAGCTGCTTTCACCCTTCACAGGGCTCTTCAGGTTATTATATATACACATTATTATATATACATTATTATATATATATTATTATGTATACATTATGCATACATTATTATATATACATTATTACAGTGGCTCTGAAAGCAAAAAAATATTATAACACTCAGTAAAACAGCTAGAAATTGTGGTATTTCAAATGGAATTTTCCGCGAGTAGTTGAGAGTTGGTGGGCACACATGTATAATATAAAATTTAAAGGATTTTAGTCTTTGGCATCTTTAAGCGCCGGAGTCGAACTGCAACATTTTACAAATATGACCGCTAGTTAAGATAATCTTACAGGGATAAAACAACAAGATAAGCTAATTGTACGACAATAATAAACTATAACTAATGTCTGTAGGTGTAATGGTTTTAGGAGTGTTTGTCAATTTATCATTGGTGCCGGATACGTAAAAAATAATTATTTTATGAGTATAATCGATAATAACATTTTTTAAACGATGTAAGTTCTGTTTCGATACACCAGGATTTTCGTTTTCCAATTTGTACGCACCTTTGAAATACTTTATAGCCACGTTAGTTACATGCCAAGTGGCGAACATGACAAACGCCCGGCGCCATAGCCTCGTTTCACCACTCATTTATCGCTGATGTGTATTGTTTAAGCTTGAATTGTGTCATTTCCCTCTAAACATGATTTTTTTTTTTTATTTCTATCTGAAGGTCATTTTTCTACTTTTAGGGTTGTTAATGCCGGTGTTCCTCAGGGATCAGTTCTCGGTCCTTTTTTATTTCTATTATACATTAATGACATCACTGATATAGTCCAGAGTAACATTAAGCTGTTTGCAGACGATACATCATTATATGTCATCGTAGACGAAAACCCACAACTAGCAGCAGATTATCTTAACCAAGACCTAGATAGAATTAACAACTGGGCTAGTACATGGGACATTAAATTTAACCCCTCTAAAACCAAATCATTAATTTTTTCTAGAAAAAAAGAACCTATCCATCCTCTAATTAATTTCTCTAATACTTGTGTAGATAATGCCCATGATCACAAACATCTTGGATTAACTTTTTCTGAAGATGGCACTTGGTCTACCCATGTTCAATTAATATATGAAAAGGCTAGTAAAAGAATAACAATACTTAGGTATCTGAAATATAAGATTGATAGGAAATCACTATGCAAAATATATACAACATTTATCCGCCCAGTGCTTGAATATGCAGATATTGTCTGGGACAACTGCTCTGACAATCTTAAAAATTTATTAGAATCTGTACAACTAGAAGCTGCAAGGATTATCACAGGTCTAAGGAAAGGTACATCACACCAAACTCTATATAAAGAACTAGGTTGGGAATCCCTGTCTGATCGAAGGATGAACCATAAGCTAACTCAGATGTATAAAATAACTAACAATTTATCACCCACATACCTCCATGACATAATTGATCCTCTTACTCATAACCCAGAAAATGATAGGTATACTCTAAGAAATGTAAGAATGTTTAACCCACCACTATGTCGTACAGAATCCTATGCTAAAAGCTTCTTCCCAGTAATGTGCAACAAGTTCAATGGACTTGAAAATGATATAGTACATTCCCCTACTCTTAATAAATTTAAGGCCAAGGTGTATAATAAAATATGTTGTAATAATGATATCTCGGATGTATTTAAAAATTGTGAAAGCAGAAAGGATAACATAATCCTATGTCAACTGAGAAATGAGGCGAGTAACCTGAACTATGATCTATTCAAAGATCACTTGAAAGAGTCTCCATCTTGTCTGTGTGGTGATGCTTATGAAACTGCTACACATTATCTTTCACAATGTCCAATGTATACTAATGAGAGACAAACTTTAATAAATGAGATTTTTGAAGTGTGTCCGGTTAATCTTGATACTAAAACACTTCTTAATGGAAGCACTGTGTTAAACAATACTGAAAATAAATCTATACTTGATAGTGTTCTAAAATATATATACAACACAAGAAGACTTGTTTAACTAATTAAAACAATCTATAAATTTTGTTATATATAGTCATAAATGATAAAATTACTGTCCTTAAACCATTATGTGATTCTACTGATTGTTATATTTACATTGATGTTTTAATATTATACACCTAAGGGATTAAGCTTTGTAAGCTGTTTTTACTGATGGGTGCAATAAAGTAAAACATAAATGTGCTAAGTTTGAATGCTTAGTGTTCTGTGGTTTAATCTGGATTCTTCTCGAGTGGATGATATGTGAACGGTAAAGGCCGTTAGAGACTTTTTGTCTGAAACTCGATGGGATGAAAGATTTACACATAGAACACTGGCAATACATCTTACACATATACTACATTATCAAAATCTTCTAGCTGAATTGCCTCATTTTATTTTTTCATATTTTGATGTTGTTGTATCCCTTACTTTTTATCACTCCTACCAATGATATATATATTGATACTAAATGGTTCTATACTTCTAACTACTTCATGCAACAGCAGCAGGGTATGAACAGGGGGCACTAATGACTTGCAAAACAAAAAACAAAAAAACAATTGTAGCAATTTCTCTGTTTAATATATCATTAGGGCATTGCTTTCCTATTACTAATTAATTATGATTGACTTTTTAATATGAGCATTGTATAGCTAAAAATATCAATTAAATATTTATATGTAATTGAAACATACATGGAATTATCTCCCCTATACCATCTGCTATATATATATATATGTCTATGCTACCTATTATATATGATTTGCATCAATATTTTCTTACAAACCATTTCATTCATCTTTGTCTTTGTCATGTCAACCTAAGGAGAGAACTTATATAGGCCTAGCCTGCTGTTCAATCCTATTGTTTACTCAATAAAATATGATGAAATGAAATTTATTTTTTTAAACATTAACAACGTTATCTGTGTTTCGACTACAAATAAGCTGTGATAGCCATTGTAGATGACGTCCTTAAATTACCTACGCTGTTAATAGAACGTTAAACAAAATAAAACCAAATCATGAAATACGGATAAACTAAAGATAGGCTTGTATCATGACCGTAAAATTTACTCAAATCAACAAGTATTAGCAATTATTATACTTTTGCATAATTCTTAGTTACGTTGATTTGAAGAAAGTGTTTTGATAACGGCAAGATTGCATACAAAACAAGAAATCCCAATATACATTTTAATGGTAGGGTATACAACCTAAGTACAACGTCGACCTGTAGACAACGTTAGGAAAACGCCGGGCTAAAAGTGAAAAAGAACAAGCCGATACAATAACAGGCCGCTACATATAGAGCATTATCACCATTGATAATCGGTACTCCAGGGAAATACATCAAAACAGGTAATTTGTAAAATAGCAGGTGCACAGAAACGCACTAGTTAGTAATATAGACGGAACACACACTAATGATGCATGTAAGGCCTATAAGTGAAAACTTGTCGAAGCATAGAATCTTTGAACCTCAAACAACAGTGTGTATTTGGGGTATTTCAACGTTAATGTTCTTGATGTTCTGATTAATGTTTTTTCCTACATTTCAATCTGGCATGATCTTTGTGGCACTAACTCCTGTATTGAGTTACTTTGCTTCTGCAACTCTCTTCTGCTTTAAATATAATCCGTGTCGCTAGGAAGCCCTTTTTATGAACACAAATCAGATGTTTTCGCGAATTGTATGTAAATTGTTGTGGCCTTTCTTCTCGCTGCAAATGTTGACGCAATACACAGGAGAAATTTAGGGGACTTATGTTGAGAGGAGGAGGGAGCTCTGTGATGCAGTATACAGTGTGACACATAAACAGTTTTCGTTTTAATGTATATCCTTTCTGTCTTCAAAAATCTTTAAGAATGAGTTTTTGATGATAGAGGTGATTTTTCACAGAATATTTCAAGATGACAGAGTTTGAATGAAATATGTCTAGTCATTTGATTTACTGGTTTCCTACCCCTTAAACAATGTTTTTATTATAATTAAAGGATAAAAGTGAATGTTCTGCACATTATTCATCTAGATTGGGCTTATCGTACGGTAAATTGACCATACTTAAGTGGTGTTTTTTTTAATTTCAATTGTACTTCATCTAAAACAATGACTGACCCGCTGACAAATTTGTATTACACTACTTTGAAGATTCACTTTTCTTTTATACGACAGGTGCATTCCTCATCCCGTACCTCATCACCATCTTCCTGCTAGCAGTGCCCATGTATTTCCTAGAAGCATCCCTTGGACAATTCTCTGGAAAAACTATGCAAAATGTGTGGTGTTACTGTCCATTGATCAGAGGTAATGTTATAACATTTCACCGTTACCTCATATGATATACCATATACCAATGTGTTAACTTAATGATTTAATACATGTTGATGTTAATTATTGATTTCTTTTTATATTAAGTATTGATTAACGTTTAAACATTATGTTGATATAATCCCATACAAATTGAAGAAATCAGGCAATACAGAATATCATAAATTATTTTCTGTTATTATCGAAATTAAGGTAAAAGACACTATAGAAGAGTATATGTTAAGCAAGTGTATCTCAACCACCTATGGTATTAAATAGAATTATAAAACCAAATCAAAACAAAACTACAAGCAAAATCATTTTTAAACAGTAATCATGATAACATGTAAAAGTTGTTATCTAGACCAAAACTGTCACGATGATGTTTATAGTCAAACATTTCATTCATATTTTAAAACCAATGCTGTAGAATGTTTCGAAATATCAACAGGTATAAGGGGAATAATTATCCGACTTCAGAGGCTTTTATTCAAAAAGAAATCTTGCTGAAGAAAAACATATCATTTGGGACATGTTAGTGAATCATTTGTGTATATGGAACATTGCAATCTGAACACACAACAAAACAAGTCTGAATAGTATTCTTGCATGTCCTCTAAAAGATGTATATTTTCTTCTTTAAATATGTTAATTTCTGACACATGAAGCTTCGTGAAACCCGCCGTGTAAAAAGGAGATATATTTCCATTCTACTACGCTAATTTGTTAAAGTTTCTCATTTCTCAGAACACATAGCGCTTTTCGTCTTTCTAATTGACATGCGCATACCCCACCCCTCTTTGTAATCCCACACCCCTCCCTGTACTCCCCCACCCCCTCCCCTATAAGAATGGCAGACATGCTAACGACCAAGTTAATTAAGCATTTTAGAGGCGAAGAAAGAACAGCGAAAAGTGAAAATGACCATGCTCATCTAATATAGTTTCAATATTTATTTTCTATCTTTTAGCAATATCCTCACCTCTAATTGTTGTCATTAAATGTTCAGATTTGATCCATGTTTGTTAACGATGCAGTATAATTCTTTTTGTGTTGTTGTAAGTACAGGAGAGGGCCTTGGACTATTGTTGATGTTGATGGCCTGTGTATGGTACTATGTGATGCTGACAACGTGGGTCTTATATTACTTGTACCAGTCCTTCTTCTATCCTCTACCTTGGAGCACGTGTGGTAACGAGTGGAATACGCCAGACTGTTTCAGTTTCACAAACCCTGCCTTATCCACGTCTAACGTTTCTCTAGGTAACACAACCATGCTCGTCAATACTTCGTCTATTGTTACCACACACTCAACCAGCCAACTTTTGAACGCCTCGGTCTTCGTCATCAAAACGGGTCATAGCTCGGAGGAGGAATTCTGGCAGTAAGGTTTTACTTTGTTCAATAAGTCACACTCAATACAGCCTCTGTTATCGTAAACTGGGAGCAATCCTGTGAGGTAGTACGGTACTAACATTTATGTTTAATGAGATATAACGTCATAACGTGCTGGTAAGTCATTACACGAGTGAAGTGTTTGTCAGTGTGTCAATTGTCCATAACAAATATGCAATTGGTTCGTCTTACTATGATAATGATAATTTATGGGTCACCTTTGTGAGCTACTTGGCTGTTATTGAACGTTGGGCAATTGAGGAAAGGATGTAGATGGTTTTCTTGTCGGCCTACTTTCATTTCTTAATGTTTTATTTAGAGAAGCGACTGTAGACTAGTAGACTATTCAAAAGATGGTTTCAAACTGAAAGGCTTCAGCTACTCATGGTATATTGTATGGTCGTCCATATCATCTTGAGTCTGCCAAATTGTATCTGATTTCAGTGTCTGCAATGAATAAAGACTTTTCTGTCTGAAATACAGTTCCCGAATTTAACGGAAACTTCTATGGCATATACCACGTGCATTGCAGAACCACCCACCAGAATCACATAGTACCGGATACCTTGGTTTTTGGGGACATTTGGTGCTGTCTGTTGGTTCTTGTAGTTGGTGAGACGGAGGGGGGGAGGGTCGACGTTGAATATTCCTGAATTTCAGTACATGTGGTTGGCGGGGCCGTTGACGTGTATCCGCAGTTTCTGTGGTTAGCGGAAGCAACGAAGTCTCTTTGGTTCCTGTAGCTAGTAGGTGGTTGTCGGTTGTGTTTCTGAAATTGACAGGGGCCGTTGGTGGTGTTTCCTTGGTTCCTGTGGCTGGTAGGTGGTGGTCGGCTGTGATTCTGTAATTGACGGGGGCCGTTGGTGGTGTTTCCTTGGTTCCTGTG
>NW_018407348.1:569708-594055 GCF_002113885.1 Mizuhopecten yessoensis
ATACTGAAGTGGAAATTCGTACAAAAATAAGTGTGATAATACCATAATTTTAACAGAGGTTTGAGAAATGCAAATCAACATTAAGGAGAGTCTCAAAATTAAAGCAGTTGTCTTCAAGTTCAAGTACTTTTAAACTTAACTTGAGGCTTACGGTTCATCGGTTCAAAATACAACATAACATATATACAGTAACACAAGAGTACAGCATATACTATTAATATGATCACCCTACTTTTGATACAATCAATAATATAACCATACAAAGTCCATATGCACCCAAACCCACTCATGAGCGCAAATATTGCATAGGTACGGCGCCAGTTGGGTGACGGGGTGGGGTGGGGTGCTACGGGGGAAGGGTCACGCGCCCCTCCTTCCCCATCCTGAGTTACCCACAGGCACCGGATGGGTGAGTCACTCAATCATGGTGGGGAAGGGGTGCGCACCTGATTATTGAGTGGGTGAGGTGCGGAAAGGGAGGGGCGCAACCACCTGACCAGTTAGGGCGGGAACCGGGAGTTAGGGGCGGGAACCATGAGTTAGGGGGCGGGAACCGGGAAATAATGACCCCCTGTCCATTTTTTCCTCAAGTCAAAGATTTAGCATGTAGGAATCCAGAAAATATCACAAATTAGTTCTCGTCCATGTAATAAGAAGTGAATATATCACAGAACCATCATAGACACTGATCGTGATCAGAACTAAAACAGGACAGGTCATTACGATACCTACCACGGAGGAATTGACATACTACGGCGTTGTTTGTTAACCCGATGGGGCGGGAGGTTATAGATGGAAAGGGGGGAGAAAGGGGACGGGAGGTGGGATGAAGGGGGCGGGTGATGGAAGATGAAGACCGCTCTTCAACTTTTTAAAAAAACCGGATGCAAAATTTCTATTATAATTCCGTTCTCAATGACAGTTTATAAATTCGGAATTTCAGAAAACATAGTAAAATGACTATAAGTAACGGTAACCCATACTGGATTGGTGTAGGGTACCGTACAGTCAATCAGAAAAATCACGCTCGACTCGGGTTCTTTAGATATTTAATCTAAATTATATTATCAATATTTTTCTCATACAAATTATTATTGCCATTTATTAGCGCTATTTATTTATATATATATATAATATGTAAAGATGGATTTTCGAAACGGGGGGGCGCGCGCCCGGCGCGCCGGGCCTAGATCCGCCCTTGGTTTAATTGTA
Source organism: Mizuhopecten yessoensis (assembly GCF_002113885.1). Taxonomy (NCBI): domain Eukaryota; kingdom Metazoa; phylum Mollusca; class Bivalvia; order Pectinida; family Pectinidae; genus Mizuhopecten; species Mizuhopecten yessoensis. Next base: position 570,921 of record NW_018407348.1, read on the forward strand.
TCTGACTAAATAAAAGTTTTTATATATTCCTACCAGGTACAAAGTGTTGGACATATCCTCTGGTTTTGATGACGTCGGCTCCATCAAGGGTCACTTGGCCTTGTGTCTGTTAATAGCCTGGATCGTTGTCTACCTGTGTGTCATAAAGGGTATTAGGTCTACAGGCAAGGTAAGAATCACACGAGTGTCTCTCCGTGCTGTACATAAACAAGAGGACATGGTTTACTGCCAATTTATATAAGAAACACAACATTGTATGTATACCCATAAAGGGACGATTTCTAGTGGCAATGTGACAAAATTAAATATGATATGTATATGTATGGATGGGACCATTTTTACTGGCTAGATAAGGAAGACTTTCTTGTCTGTACGTCTATCATTGTGGAACAAGGTTTGGTTGATAAAAAGGTAACTAACGTATAATCATCAGACTGACTGTTGACACCACACAGCCCGTATTTTTCGATAATGTATACCGTATAATGTGATACCAGTGCCTCCTGATCCCCGGACATGTAACAGGTGGTATTTATGACCACCGCGCTCCCGTACCCCCTTACTCACCGTCATCTTCGTCTACAGTTTCAAACTTCTATTATCTGACAGGTGGCTTTGTGACAGCCACGTTCCAATACCTTCTACTCATTGTCATCCTCGTCTCAATTTTCTATTTACGTTACATGTTGTGTGTTTGACAGACATGCTCCCACACCTTCTTTTCACCGTCATCCTAGTACCCGGGCTTCACACTTCTGTTTACCTTGCTGATGGCGTGTGTGAAAGTAAAGCTACAATATCTCCTACTCACCGTCGCCTCGTTCCCAATCTCATAATTCTGTTTATGTTACAGGTTGTGTACGTGACAGCCACGCTTCCATACATTCTACTCACCGTCATCCTTATTCGCAGTCTTACACTTCCGGGCGCCATTGATGGAGTTATCTTTTTCGTAAAACCCGACTTCCCGTCGCTTTTGAATATACAGGTACATGTACAGATTTAATTATGAAAAAAAATGATGGGTATATATACGTGTTTTAGCGGCGTTAGGTAACCCAACTCACTAGGGCATACTAATGTGATATCATGGTAAAGTGATGTAGAATTCGGAGAATAAATAATACAAAACTAATGACCTATATTTACGATACTGTTGTTGGTAAGGCAGAAGACATGCACTCGTTACGTTTGACCTAGATTTACGATACTGTTGTTGGTTAAGCAGAAGACATGCACTCGTTACGTTTGACCTAGATTTACGATACTATTGTTGGTTAAGCAGACGACATGCACTCGTTACGTTTGACCTAGATTTACGATACTGTTGTTGGTAAAGCAGAAGACATGCACTCGTTACGTTTGACCTAGATTTACGATACTGTTGTTGGTAAAGCAGAAGACATGCACTCGTTACGTTTGACCTAGATTTACGATACTGTTGTTGGTAAAGCAGAAGACATGCACTCGTTACGTTTGATCTAGATTTACAATACTGTTGTTGGTAAAGCAGAAGACATGCACTGGTTACGTTTGACCCAGATTTACGATACTGTTGTTGATAAAGCAGAAGACGTGCACTCGTTACGTTTGATCTAGATTTACAATACTGTTGTTGGTAAAGCAGAAGACATGGATTCGTTACGTTTGACCTAGATTTACAATACTGTTGTTGGTGAGGCAGAAGACATGCACTCGTTACGTTTGGTCTAGATTTACAATACTGTTGTTGGTAAAGCAGAAGACATGGACTCGTTACCTTTGACCTAGATTTACGATACTGTTGTTGGTAAAGCAGAAGACATGGATTCGTTACGTTTGACCTAGATTTACGATACTGTTGTTGATAAAGCAGAAGACATGCACTCGTTACGTTTGATCTAGATTTACGATACTGTTGTTGGTAAAGCAGAAGACATGCACTGGTTACGTTTGACCTAGATTTACGATACTGTTGTTGGTAAAGCAGAAGACATGCACTCGTTACGGAACACGTTTTATTTCATCATTGTATTATATGTCTTCATGCTAATCTTTCCTTGTCATATAATGCACTAGTTTTATCGGTTTTGTGTTCGAATGACGGTTTTGTCGATCCTTCGGTATTTTCTGGTTGTTTATTGTGAAAAGGTGATGTAGAATATGCGGTAAATTGATACAAGATAATTTAATATTATAAAGTTTTAGCTCAATGTTTGTTTTTGAAGTAAAGATAGCAATGCTTTTTTTTCGGTAGTAGACGATGAGTACACACATTCATTAAAAGAGAACCAGTAGAAATGTAACAAAACAGTTGTGTTATAGGTATGGCTGGAGGCGGCTATCCAGGTCTTCTACTCGGTCGCCATGGGCTGGGGAGTCCTCATCACTCTGTCAAGTTTCAACAAATTCAACAATAACTGTTATAGGTAAAGAAAACAATGAATAAAAGGCAATTACTAACTGGCATAGGTCAGACAGCACGGCTAATTAGATATATTTTAACAATACATTACAGGAAAATTAACACTCACTATAAAAAAAACTTCGGTTATAATATTTATATCCTACATACATTTGACCGACTCTAACAGGAATGAGGGGTATATACATTCTATCTGAGGGTGTGGTATTCCGAGTCAGACCCGAGACTTGCAATTCCTGTAGGCACAGTCAAAATTACTAAATGTACCTATACTACACTGCACAAATATTGCTGTTGCAGAGACGCGTCCGTTTTGACTATGTAAGGCTTGCTATACAATGCGGCATACCTTGTTGATGCAGACACGTGGTCCGATTGACTTTGTTAGGATTGTTAATAATAATAACAATAATAGTATTCGACTTTTATACAGCGCCCTATATTATTTGTAAAATTACTTTTAAGCGCTTTACAACATATGGATAATAGTATTAGTTATAATTGTGAAACAAAGATGGCTTACATCCACCATTATATATTAAGCAAGAAGATAATCATTGCAATGTGCACATAAATGAATAAATTAAGGGTGGTATTTACATGACGTCTGTGAAAATACTCGGAAATGCAGACGTGAAGAGGTGAGATTTGATATGTAAGCTATTCTGAAACGTGGCTGAAACCCTCCCAAAGCTTCGGTTTCCATAGGTCACAGTACGAGCTTTTGGGACACACACTAATGATTCTGACCCCGACCACAGTGATCGTGACGGCTGATACAGGGTAACAAGCTGCTGTAAGGACTGAGGAGCTGTTCCTTTCAGTGTCTTGTATGTGTAAACCAAAATTTTGCGACCTGTATCGTACAGGTACATGTAACCAGTGCAACGAATAAAGCACAGGTATGATGAGTTATCTCTTTCGAGTACAAGTAACCAGCCGTGCTGCAGTGTTCTAGACCATCTGCAGACGACTAGTGAGTTTGTCAGATATACCACAGAGCAGGGCTTTGCCCTAATCTAGCCGAGAGGTAATAAGTGAATGCACCAAAATCTTGCATGCATCTGCAGTTACAAACTGCCGGATACAGCCGATGTTTCTGATCTGGTAGTAACAGAATTTGGCAATAGCGTTCACTTGTTTCTCCATGTTCAGTGCACTATCAAAATATACCCCTATGTTTTTAACAGCTGGGACAGTATCAATAGTTCTGGCACCGACCTTGAGCAGGAGAGCCATTGTTTGCTGACGCTTTGGGGAAAAGACTATTAGTTACGTAAGATTTAGCATGTTGCCGTTCGTCCAGGTACTGATATCTGTCAGGCAAGCTTCCAGACTTTCTGAAATTGTATCAAAACTGTCCTGTGAATTGATGACCATGTAAATTTTTGTGTTATCAGCATAGCAATGATAGCGAAGGCGATTGCGATAACAAATCTCTCCTACTGGTTTGGAGTACAGGCAATATTTTCGTGGTCCTAACACCGACCCTTGACTAACCCCGAATTCCAGTACTTTGTCATATGAGGTGGTAGATCCTATGGCAACACACTGTCGTCGTTCACTCAGATAAGAGTACTCAAGGCTTTTATGAAGTATGCCATGGTCGATGACGGCAAATGCAGCTGACAAGTCGAGCAAGACAAGCACCGCTCTGCACTTGTTATCCAATGCAGAAGCTATGTCAGTATGTACACATAGGAGGGCCGTCTCAGTAGAGTGTCCCATGCGTTAGGCCGATTGAAGGTTGTCATTGAGACTGTTTGCATGAAAATGAACCTCTAGACGCCGGGACACAACCTTCTCTAAGATCTTAGACAGAAAAGGCAGATTTTATACTAGGCGATAGTTCTTTAACTTCTCCTTGTCCATTCCAGGTTTCTTCAATAATGGTCTAACATGTGCCTTCCTGAAACACAATTGAACCTTTGACTCAGCCAATGATTTGTTCATGATTGAAGTATTCAAAAGAAACAGTGCTTTAAGACATTGCTGTCTGTAGGCAGTGAATCAAACCCACAGGACTTCGATTGCGAGGTCATTATGATATTGCTCAACTCCTCCTAAATTGTTGGTGAAAGCTTTGTCAATGGTTCCCCATCAAATTCAGTGTCAGCAGACATTACATAGAGGTCACTTCGGAAATGTTCTACCTGATCGAGCTGATTTCATTAAGAAACTAATCTCTGAGCTTCTTTTTCAGAATAACCGCTTGGCAGGATGATTTCACCTTTCTGACCCATTCGATTTTTGGTCAGTCTGAAAAGCTGTCTGTGGTCCTTACCACATTCTTCGATTCTTTCAAAATAATAAACCTTCTTTGATTAAATGAGAAGTGAACCAATTAGCCGACATTGTTCCCTTTGAATCTGTTGGTGAACGGTTAATTTGGTCCTTCGCTACTGTCTCTCTGCTTTTCTGCGGTTTCGTTTTCCTACGCGGACATTTTCATTATACCACGGGGCATTCGGTCTCACAGTTATCATCTTAGTCTGTAGAGGTGCGTGGTTTTCTATAAGGGCTTCTATACTAGATGTGTATGCTTCAACAAGATCACCAACCCCGCCTTCAGTAGTTTGAAGGGCAGAAGAAGACTGAATGTCATTGTTAAAATTTGATATTGAAATTTCACGGCATTTCCGGAGGCTCACTTCTTTCCTTGCACGATCTGGCTTTTTATAATTCAGTGTTGCGTGGACAGCAAGATGATCACCAGCTTGGTTCCCCTTCAACAATCACTGAAATCACTGAAATCACTGAAATTGCTCTATTAATGACCGAGTTATCTTGCCTTGTTATGACCACATCCAGTGTGTGGCCATGAGTGTGTGTAACTACTATCACATGCTGAATCAGACCCCTGGAATCTAGTAGACCAGAGAACTGGCGAGCATCAACATAACATAGATCGTAGAAGTGAAAATTTAGATTACCAATGATTATAATCTCTTGTGGTACAACAACTTTGTGGTCTAAAAAGGTAGACCACACATCAAAAAACACTCTATTTCGGAAAGCATTCTGTTTAGATGGAAGAGGCCTGTAAATGATAAACAATCTAAATTGTTTGACAGATCAAGTCATGTGCTCAAAGTGTGTGTGTTTACATCATCATCGCTGGAAGAGAGATGTCTCACACTTAGGTTTTTCTTAAACAGAACAGCCAAACAGCCACCCCGCCACCACGTTTGCCGAGTCGTTACGAGAATGCACAATAGTGTTGATTCCTGATACTTCTGTAAGTGCAGTGTGTCCCTGCAAGAACGTGTGCGACGCGGACAGACCATTTGGAGGTTATCAGTGTTCAGGCCCGAGTGGATACAACCACTGGTTCCGTTTGATGTAACACCGATAACACTTGGTATTCGCGATCGCTTACCAGCACCCTTTCCCGCCCGTGTCCCACGTCTTGTACGCAAATATTTTTCCTAATTGGATTTCCTCCAAAAGATGTGTACTGATGTCATGGCTCACTGGTCAAAGTGCCAGGAGAACATATCGACTATAATTAAACATGTATGAATGTGATATCAACCTCCGATGATGGACGAAAATATCTCAATATGGAGATTCACAATGCTGCAGGGGGTTCCCGCATTAGTCGCCTCTTATGTGGCATGTACTGAGATGATATATATCAAAAATGATCCTATAACTTCTAGCATTTACAACATAAGCGGAACAACAACAAAAACAGTAGTGCAGCAGTACAAAGGGTCTAGAAGAACATATCTACCGAATTTCTTATTCTGATTCCGATTCTGGAATGGGCCTCACATAAACTTTTCGTTAAGAAAAAAATTGGTAAAATGATATCAGAAGGTAAAGCTTGATTTGAGAGTACTACTATTTTGAACTGTTATAAAGAACCATTAAGTCAGAAAATAATAATGATATTGATCTTAAGTAGTATTAATTATTTACAGTTAAATCTAAAAAAAATATTGCAGGCCTGCTGTCGGTCACACATTAGTGCCTCTTCCGATAACAGGAAATGACAAACTTGTGACAAGCTGTCTCATACAGATCGAAATAATATACATGTACATTGTGACTTTATCAGGATTTTTTATAATACATACATTGTGAAATAAATATATATTGTTGTAGAGACGCGTTCCTGCTGACACTGGCGGGAGAAGGGACAAGTATATTTGCTGGATTTGTCATCTTCTCGGCTCTCGGATTCATGGCCCACAAGGCCAACGTCTCCATAGTAGAAGTGGCCAAGTCTGGTACGAATCCTAATACATTTAGTTACAAAAAAAACACATAATATTACCCTCGGAAGGGGTTGTGCAGTGAAAGAGTACGGACCGAGTCTGTTCCTTGCACTTTATGATACAGTTAAAGTATACAATGCGTATACCTAGTTTACCAGAGTATACACAATGTTTTGGTAACTGTATTGTTGAGCTCTTTTACGTCCCAAAAACCATTTTTCAAAAGACAACTTGAGATGATTCACCAGTAGTATAATGAGTCACGAAATGCACATTTACTAGTTCGAACTTGTTTAAACATATATGGAGAAAAGGTTATGTGCAAACAGAAATTTGAAATGAACAGAGATTGTAGACTGCCCGTTTTCACAAAGTAAACCCTGACAGAAATATCTGGACTAGGTGGTTATCTTGACCAGTGTCTTCATCGTATTTCTATTTTGCATCACAATACATTCCCTGTTAAACTTGTTCTCTGTATGCCTCATCATAAACCCTGCAAACTACAGAAGTTGTCATCATATCCGATTGTTTGTTAAAGTGAAGCGCTCTTTCTGCACAGGTCCTGGCCTAGGGTTCGTGGCATATCCCGAGGCTCTGTCACAGATGCCATTTCCAAACTTCTGGTCCGTCCTCTTCTTTCTTGCAATGTTCACAGTGGGACTTGATAGCCAGGTAATATTACAATGTTCGCAGTGGGACTTGATAGCCAGGTAATGCTAGAATGCTCACAGTGGGACTTGATAGCCAGGTAATATTACAATGTTCACAGTGGTACTGGATAGCCAGGTAATATTACAATGTTCACAGTGGGACATGATAGCCAGGTAATATTACAATGTGCACAGGGAGACTGGATAGCCAGACAATATTACAATGTTCACAGAGGGACTGGATAGCCAGGTAATATTACATTGTCCACAGTCGGACTGGATAGCCAGGTAATATTACAATGTTCACAGTGTGACTGGATAGCCAGACAATATCACAATGTTCACAGTGGAACTGGATAGCCAGGTAATGCTAGAATGTTCACAGGGGGACTTGATAGCCAGGTAATATTACAATATTGACAGTGGGAGTGGATAGCCAGGTAATATTACAATTTTCACAGGGGGACTGGATAGCCAGGTAATATTATAATGTTCACAGTGGGACTGGATAGAAAGGTAATGCTAGAATGTTCACAGTGGGCCTGGATAGCCAGGTAATATTACATTTTCCACAGACGGACTGGATAGACAGGTAATATTACAATGTCCCCAGTGGGACTGGATAGCCACGTAATATTACAATGTTAACAGTGGGACTGGAGAGCCAGATAATAACCAGGTAATATTACAATGTTCACGGTGGGACATGATAGCCAGGTAATATCACAATGTGCACAGGGAGACTGGATAGCCAGACAATATTACAATGTTCACAGTGGGGCTTGATAGCCAGGTAATATTACAATATTAACAGAGGGACTCGATAGCTAGATACTATTACAATGTTCACAGTGGGACTACATAGCCAGGTAATATTACAATGTGCACAGTGGGACTGGATAGCCAGGAAATGCTAGAATGTTCACAGTGGGACTGGATAGAAAGGTAATGCTAGAATGTTCACAGGGTGACTGGATAGCCAGGTTATATTACAATGTTCACAGAGGGACTGGATAATAATATTACAATGTTCACAGTGTGACTGGATAAGCAGACAATATTAAAATGTTCACCGGGGGACTTGATAGCCAGATAATGCTAGAATCTTCACAGTGGGACTTGATAGCCAGGGAATATTACAATGTTCACATTGGGACTGGATAGCCAGGGAATGCTAGAATGTTCACAGGGGGACTTGATAGCCAGGTTATATTACAATGTTCACAGAGGGACTGGATAATAATATTACAATGTTCACAGTGGAACTGTATAGACAGATAATATTACAATGTTCACAGTTGGACTTGATAGCCAGGTAATATTACAATATTAACAGAGGGACTCGATAGCTAGATACTATTACAATGTTCACAGTGGGACAGGATAGCCAGGTAATATTATAATGTTCGAAGTGGGACTGGATAGCCAGGTAATATTGATAGCCAGATAATATTACAATGTTCACAGTGTGGGACTGGATAGCCAGGTAATTCTAGAATGTTCACAGTGGGACTTGATAGCCCGGTAATATTACAACGTTCACAGTGGTACTGGATAGCCAGGTAATATTACTAACAATGTTCCAGTGGGACTTGATAGCCAGATAATATTACAATGTTCACAGTGGTACTGGATAGCCAGGTAATATTACATTGTTCACAGTCGGACTGGATAGCCAGGTAATATTGATAGCCAGATAATATTACAATGTTCACAGTTGGACTTGATAGCCAGGTAATATTACAATATTCACAGAGGGACTGGATAGCCAGGTAAAATTACAATGTTCACAGTGTGACTGGATAAGCAGACAATATTAAAATGTTCACCGGGGGACTTGATAGCCAGATAATGCTAGAATCTTCACAGTGGGACTTGATAGCCAAGTAATATTACAATGTTCACAGTGGGACGTGATAGCCAGGTAATGCTAGAATGTTCACAGGGGGACTGGATAGCCAGGTTATATTACAATGTTCACAGAGGGACTGGATAGCCAGGTAATATTACAATGTTCACATTGGGACTGGATAGCCAGGTAATGCTAGAATGTTCACAGTGGGACTTGATAGCCAGGTAATATTACAATGTTCACAGAGGGACTGGATAGCCAGGTAATGCTAGAATGTTCACAGTGGGACTGGATAGCCAGGTAATATTACAATGTTCACAGTGGGACTTGATAGCCAAGTAATGCTAAAATGTTCATAGTGAGACTGGATAGCCAGGTAATATTACAATGTTCACAGTGGGAGTGGATAGCCAGGTAATATTACAATGTCCACAGTGGGACTGGATAGCCAGGTATTATTACAATGTTCACAGAGGGACTGGATAGCCAGGTAATATTAAAATGTTCACAGTGGGACTGGATAGCCATGTAATGCTAAAATGTTCACAGTGGGACTGGATAGCCAGTTAATATTACAATGTTCACAGTGGAACTGGATAGCCAGGCAATATTACAATGTTCACAGTGGGACTGGATAGCCAGGGAATATTACAATGTTCACAGTGGGACTTGATAGCCAGGTAATATTACAATGTCCACAGTGGGACTGGAGAGGCAGATAATATTACAATGGTAACAGTGGGACTTAATAGCCAGGTAATATAACAACATTCACAGTGGCACAGGATAGCCAGGTTATACTACAATGTTCACAGTGGGACTGGATAGCCAGGTAATATTACAAATTATAATGTTCACAGTGGGACTCGATAGCCAGGTAATGCTAGAATGTTCATATTGGGACTTGATAGCGAGGTAATATTACAATGTTCACAATGGGACTGGATAGCCAGGTAATACTAGAATGTTCACAGTGGGACTTGATAGCCAAGTAATATTACAATGTTCACAGGGAGACTGGATAGCCAGGTAATATTAAAATGTTCACAGTGGGACTGGATAACCAGGGAATGCTAGAATGTTCACAGTGGGACTGGATAGCCAGGTAATGCTAGAATGTTCACATTGGGACTTGATAGCCAGGTAATATTACAATGTTCACAGTTGGACTGGATAGCCAGGGAATGCTAGAATGTTCACATTGGGACTTGATAGCCAGGTAATATTACAATGTTCACAGTGGGACTGGATAGCCAGGTAATGCTAGAATGTTCACAGTGTGACTGGATAACCAGACAATATAACAATGTTCCAGTGGGACTTGATAGCCAGATAATGCTAGAATCTTCACAGTGGGACTTGATAGCCAGGTAATGCTAGAATGTTCACAGTGTGACTGGATAGCCAGACAATATTACAATGTTCACAGTGGGACTTGATAGCCAAGTAATATTACAATGTTCACAGGGAGACTGGATAGCCAGGTAATATTACAATGTTCACAGTGGGACTGGATAGCCAGGTAATATTACAATGTTCACAGTGGGACTTGATAGCCAGGTAATATTATAATGTTCACAGTGGGACTTGATAGCCAGGTAATGCTAGAATGTTCACAGTGGGACTGGATAGCCAGGTAATATTACAATGTTCACAGCGGGACTCGATAGCCAGGTAATATTACAATGTTCACATTGGGACTGGATAGCCAGGTAATGCTAGAATGTTCACAGTGGGACTTGATAGAAAGGTAATATTACAATGTTCACAGAGGGACTGGATAGCCAGGTAATATTACAATTTTCACATTGGGACTGGATAGCCAGGTAATGCTTGAATGTTCACAGTGGGACTGGATAGCCAGGTAATATTACAATGTTCACAGAGGGACTGGATAGCCAGGTAATATTACAATTTTCACATTGGGACTGGATAGCCAGGTAATGCTTGAATGTTCACAGTGGGACTGGATAGCCAGGTAATATTACAAAGTTCACAGTGGGACTTGATAGCTAGGTAATATTACACTGTTCACAATGTGACTGGATAGCCAGGTAATATTGATAGCCAGATAATATTACAATGTCCACAGTGGGACTTGATAGCCAGATAATGCTAGAATCTTCACAGTGGGACTTGATAGCCAGATAATGCTAGAATCTTCACAGTGGGACTTGATAGCCAGATAATGCTAGAATCTTCACAGTGGGACTTGATAGCCAGATAATATTACAATGTTCAATATTCACAGTGGGACGTGATAGCCAGGTAATATCACAATGTCCACAGTCGGACTGTATAGCCAGGTAATATTACAATTTTCACATTGGGACTGGATAGCCAGGCAATGCTTGAATGTTCACAGTGGGAACTGGATAGCCAGACAATATTACAATGTTCACAGAGTGACTGGATAGTCAGGTAATATTACAATTTTCACATTGGGACTGGATAGCCAGGTAAGGATAGCCAGGTAATATTACAAAGTTCACAGTGGGACTTGATAGCCAGGTCATATTACAATGTCCACAGTGGTACTTGATAGCCAGGTAATGCTAGAATGTTCAAATATTACAATGTCCACAGGGGGGCTGGAGAGGCAGATAATATTACAATGGTAACAGTGGGACTTAATAGCCAGGTAATATTCTAAATTCACAGTGGCACAGGATAGCCAGGTAATATTACACTGTTAACAGTGGGACTGGATAGCCAGATAATATTACAATGTCCACAGGGGGGCTGGAGAGGCAGATAATATTACAATGGTAACAGTGGGACTTAATAGCCAGGTAATATTCTAAATTCACAGTGGCACAGGATAGCCAGGTAATATTACAATATTAAAAGTGGGACTGGATAGCCAGATACCATTACAATGTTCACAGTGGGACGGGACTTGATAGCCAGGTAATCTTACAATGTTCACAGTGGGACGGGACTTGATAGCCAGGTAATATTACACTGTTAACAGTGGGACTGGATAGCCAGATACCATTACAATGTTCACAGTGGGAATTAATAGCCAGGTGATATTACAATGTTCACAGTGGAACTGTATAGACAGAAGATAGCCAGGTAATATTACAATGTGCACAGGGAGACTGGATAGCCAGTTAATATACAATGTCCACAGTCGGGCTGTATAGCCAGGTAATATTACAATGTGCACAGGGAGACTGGATAGCCAGGTAATATTGCAATGTTCACAGTGGGACTTGATAGCTAGGTAATATTAAAATGTTCAAAGTGGGACTGGATAGACAGGTAATATTACAATGTTCAACAGGGGGACTGGATAGCCAGGTAATATTGCAATGTTCACAGTGGGACTGGATTTCCAGGTAATATTACAATGTTCATAGTGGAACTGGATAGCCAGGTAATGCTAAAATGTTCACAGTGGGACTGGATAGCGAGGTAATATTACAATGTTCACACTGGGACTTGATAGCCAGGTAATATTACATTGTTCACAGTGCGACTTGATAGACTGGATAGACAGGTAATATTACAATGTCCACAGTCGGACTGTATATCCAGGTAATATTACAATGTCCACAGGGAGACTGGATAGCCAGTTAATATACAATGTCCACAGTCGGGCTGTATAGCCAGGTAATATTACAATTTTCACATTGGGACTGGATAGTCAGGTAATGCTTGAATGTTCACAGGGGGGCTGGATAGCCAGGTAATATTAAAATGTTCACAATGGGACTGGATAGCCAGGAAATTTTACAATGATCACAGTGGGTCTTGATAGCTAGGTAATATTAAAATGTTCAAAGTGGGACTGGATAGACAGGTAATATTACAATGTCCACAGGGGGGCTGGAGAGGCAGATAATATTACAATGGTAACAGTGGGACTTAATAGCCAGGTAATCTAACAACATTCACAGTAGCACAGGATAGCCAGGTTATACTACAATGTTCACAGTGGGACTAGATTGCCAGGTAATATTACAATATTAACAGTGGGACTCGATAGCTAGATACTATTACAATGTCCACAGTGGGACTGGAGAGGCAGATAATATTACAATGGTAACAGTGGGACTTAATAGCCAGGTAATATTTCACATTGGGACTGGATAGCCAGGGGATTTTAAATGTTCACAGTGGGACTTGATAGCCAGATAATACTAGAATCTTCACAGTGGGACTTGATAGCCAGGTCATATTACAATGTCCACAGTGGGACTTGATAGCCAGATAATGCTAGAATCTTCACAGTGGGACTTGATAGCTAGGTAATATTACCATGTTCACAATGTGACTGGATAGCCAGGGAATATTACAATTTTCACATTGGGACTGGATAGTCAGGTAATGCTTGAATGTTCACAGGGGGGCTGGATAGCCAGGTAATATTAAAATGTTCACAATGGGACTGGATAGCCAGGTAATGCTAAAATGTTCACAGTGGGACTGGATAGACAGGTAATATTACAATGTTCACAATGTCACTGGATAGCCAGGTAATATTACTAACAATGTTCCAGTGGGACTTGATAGCCAGATAATATTACAATGTCCACAGGGAGACTGGATAGCCAGACAATATTACAATGTTCACAGCGGGACTGGATAGCCAGGTAATCTAGGTAATATTACAAGGTTCACAGTAGGACTGGATAGCCAGGTAATATTACATTGTTCACAGTGCGACTTGATAGACTGGATAGACAGGTAATATTACAATGTCCACAGTCGGACTGTATATCCAGGTAATATTACAATGTTCACAGAGGGACTGGATAACCAGGGAATATTACAATTTTCACATTGGGACTGGATAGTCAGGTAATGCTTGAATGTTCACAGTTGGACTGGATAGCCAGGTAATATTGCAATGTTCAGAGTGGAACTGGATAACCAGGTAATATTACAATGTTCCCAATGTGACTGGATAGCCAGGGAATATTAAAATGTTCACAATGGGACTGGATAGCCAGGGAATGCTAGAATGTTCACAGTGGGACTGGTTAGCCAGGTAATATCACAATGTTCACAGTGGGACTTGATAGCTAGGTAATATTAAAATGTTCAAAGTGGGACTGGATAGACAGGTAATATTACAATGTCCACAGTCGGACTGTATATCCAGGTAATATTACAATGTCCACAGTGGTACTTGATAGCCAGGTAATGCTAGAATGTTCACAGTGGGACTTTATAGAAAGGGCATATTACAATGTTCACAGAGGGACTTGATAGCCAGGTAATCTTACAATGTTCACAGTGGGACAGGATAGCCAGGTAATATTACAATGTCCACAGTCGGACTGTATATCCAGGTAATATTACAATGTTCAGAGTGGAACTGGATAACCAGGTAATATTACAATGTTCAACAGGGGGACTGGATAGCCAGGTAATCTAGGTAATATTACAAGGTTCACAGTGGGACTGGATAGGGAGGTAATATTACAATGTTCACGGTGGGACTGGATAGCCAGGTAATATTACAATGTTCACAGTGGGTCTTGATAGCTAGGTAATATTACAATGTTCACAATGTGACTGGATAGCCAGGTAATATTACAATGTTCACAGTGGGACAGGATAGCCAGGTAATATTACAATGTCCAAAATCGGACTGTATATCCAGGGAATATTACAATGTTTACAGTGGGACTGGATAGCCAGGAAATATTACAATATTCACAGTGGGACTAGATAGCCAGGTAATATTACAATATTCACAGTGGGGCTGGATAGCCAGGTAATATTACAATATTCACAGTGGGACTAGATAGCCAGGTAATATTACAATATTCACAGTGGGACTGGATAGCCAGGGAATATTGCAATGTTCAGAGGGGAACTGGATAGCCAGGGAATATTACAATGTTCACAGGGAGACTGGATAGTCAGGGAATATTACAATGTCCACAGTCGGACTGTATAGCCAGGTAATATTACAATATTCACAGTGGGGCTGGATAGCCAGGTAATATTACAATATTCACAGTGGGACTGGATAGCCAGGTACTATTACAATGTTCACAGTGGGACTGGATAGGCAGGGAATATTACAATGTTCACAGTGGGACTTGATAGCCAGGTAATGCTAGAATGTTTACAGTGGGACTGGATAGCCAGGGAATATTAAAATGTTCACAATGGGACTGGATAGCCAGGGAATATTGCAATGTTCAGAGGGGAACTGGATAGCCAGGGAATATTACAATGTTCACAGTGGGTCTGGATAGCCAGGTAATATTACAATATTCACAGTGGGACTGGATAGCCAGGTAATATTACAATGTCCAAAATCGGACTGTATATCCAGGTAATATTACAATGTTTACAGTGGGACTGGATAGCCAGGTAATATTACAATGTTCACAGTGGGACTGGATAGCCAGGTAATATTACAATGTTCACAGGGAGACTGGATAGTCAGGTAATATTACAATGTCCACAGTCGGACTGTATAGCCAGGTAATATTACAATGTTCACAGGGAGACTGGATAGTCAGGGAATATTACAATGTCCACAGTCGGACTGTATAGCCCGGTAATATTACAATGTTCACAGTGGGACTTGATAGCCAGGTAATATTACAATGTTCACAGGGAGACTGGATAGTCAGGTAATATTACAATGTTCACAGTGGAACTGTATAGACAGATAATATTACAATGTTCACAGTGGGACTTGATAGCCAGCTAATATTACAATGTTTTTCATGCGTCAAATTTATGAATGGTGTAAACTATATATATTAGTTCACGAAAATATTGTTTATAAAGGGGTTTATAGGCATTGATTTTAGAACAATTCAGCCATGGATTGTAATCGTTTTGAACTACAGCACTACTGATGAGTCCTAAAAGGTGTTTATATATACATTTATTTGAAGCATCATTTAAATATTCGTTGATGTCTTGCTCAGAAATATTTTGAACTGCACTGAGGTGCATGGATACTAAGATAGGACACAGATGGTACATGATAGACTCATTTACGTAAATAGGGTACAGGTGATATTAGTATAGTTAAATAGGGTACAGGAGATATGTATATACTTAAATAGGGTACAGGTGATACTAAGTTAATACAATGGGGACAGGAGATGCTAAAATATCAAAATAGGGTTCAGGAGTGGACACGACAGTGGCGAACCATATGTTCCATGTACTTGTGTATGTAACATGTGGCATATCCTATTCCAGTTTGCATTTACTGAAACTGTTTGTATCGTCTTCGAGGACTCCTTCCCCTTATTACGGAGAAGACGAGCTATCTTCAGAGCGTGCCTTGCTGTATGCGGATTCCTTCTTGGTCTTGCCTTTTGTACAGGGGTATGTATATGAATTTCAACCATCCAATATGTTGGGGCCTTCATTTGTTATACCCGCCATCATATAGAAAATGTAGCCCATATACCTTGTATGAATTAGTGAGTAATTTGTCACATAAGACTGTATTTTAGTAAAATTGAACGTAATATTAAGTTATATATTATGTAACAGCTTCCTCAATTGTCACCTGCCTTGTCGGTTCAACAATTTAATCGTAACTTGATGGATCTGATGAAAGACAACATCCGTTTGTTAATGTTGTCCGATGTTAAAGCTACTTAATACGGAAATATCACAGAGAAGCGTCACAGATTTAATGTATTTTCGTATAACCTAACAAAAAGATAACACCAAAATTGAAGATGTCGTATTCCGCCATGGTTGGCGCAGTATTTTGATTCCAACTTCCTATTGATTGAATTCGCTAAGGGATTCATATAGACTATAAGTTGGTATCAACACAGTTCATTGCTTATTTTACACAACTTGTCTCGTGGGCGTTTTGGCGATTTCAAATGAACATTAAAACAGATATGACTCCATTTTCACTACTATTTAGTGATAGTCGTAGAAATGCCTCACATTCCTGAGTTCCGTTTTATGATTTATTGGTTTGATTTTCAATGTTCACTTCTCTGGCAACAATGTCGATTTTGGTGATGTTGACCTCATATCTTTCAATTTATTCGGGAAGGTTTCTTTGGTGTTTAAACAGATTATGTGTAAATTCGATAGGTCTAAGATTCGTTTCAGACAGATCACGTGTCAACATATTATGTCAATGATTTTTATTATTGTAAATATTCTATTAACTGTGCCATTTCCCCTAACCAGTACTGTTTTACTACAGGGAGGTATATACCTGTTCCAACTTATCGACTGGTACTGTGCTGCTTTCTCGCCGATTCTCTTTACACTGATGGAGTGTATCACGATAAGTTGGGTATACGGTAAGTCTTTTTACTTATGGAGTGTGCCACGGTCAGCTGGGTGTATGGTAAGTATTTTACTAATGGAGTGTGTCACGGTCAGTTGGGTGTATGGTAAGTATTTTTACTGATGGAGTGTGTCACTGTCAGTTGGGTGTATGGTAAGTTTTTTTTACTGATGGAGTGTGTCACGGTCAGTTGGGTGTATAGTGAGTTTTCATACTGATGGAGTGTGTCACGGTCAGATGGGTGTATGGTAAGTTTTTTTTTACTGATGGAGTGTGTCACGGTCAGTTGTATGTATGGTAAGTAATTTTACTGATGGAGTGTGTCACGGTCAGTTTACTGACGGAGTATGTCACGGTCAGTTGGGTGTATGGTGAGTTTTTTTATACTGATGGAGTGTGTCACGGTCAGTTGGGTGTATGGTGAGTTTTTTTATACTGATGGAGTGTGTCACGGTCAGTTGGATGTATGGTAAGTAATTTTACTGATGGAGTGTGTCACTGTCCGTTGTGTGTATGGTAAGCATTTTTATTGATGGAGTGTGTGTCGGTCAGTTTGGTGTACGGTTAGTATTTTTACTGATGGAGTGTGTCACGGTCAGTTGTGTGTATGGTAAGTAATTTAACCGATGGAGTGTGTCACGGTCAGTTGGGTGTATGGTGAGTTTTTTTACTGATGGAGTGTGTCACGGTCAGTTGTGTGTATGGTAAGTAATTTAACCGATGGAGTGTGTCACGGTCAGTTGTGTGTATGGTAAGTAATTTTACTGATGGAGTGTGTCACTGTCAGTTGTGTGTATGGTAAGCATTTTTATTGATGGAGTGTGTGACGGTCAGTTTGGTGTACGGTTAGTATTTTTACTGATGGAGTGTGTCACGGTCAGTTGGGTGTATGGTAAGCATTGTTATTGATGGAGTGTGTGACGGTCAGTTTGGTGTACGGTTAGTATTTTTACTGATGGGGTGTGTCACGGTCAGTTGGGTGTATGGTAAGTATTTTTACTGGTGGAGTGTGTCACGGTCAGTTTGGTGTACGGTAAGTATTTTTACTGATGGAGTGTGTCACGGTCAGTTTGGTGCATGGTAAGTATTTTTACTGATGGAGTGTGTCACGGCCACTTAGATATATGGTAAATCTGTAACTGATAAAGTTCTACACCATTTATGAAACAGTTTATTTTAACGTATACAGTATTAATCTCTCTTGTTAGCCCGGATATTAATTATTTCAGGACTTTTACCAAATTGACAGAACAATTGATAAACAGTTATATCTAACCAGTATCTCTGCCAATAAATTGATGACATAAATGTCGATTGAAAGAAGTAAAAGTAGTAGAAATAGTATTATTGATAATGATGGTGGAGTAAATCACAAATCGTGTATTGTCTTTACCTTTGTTTTCGGAGGTGTATAGCGAGATACAAGGTTCGTTGATCACCAGGTTTTGATTCTAACAGGTGCTGAGAGGTTTTCCCGGGATATAGAAATGATGCTGGGCCGTCCTGTGCCTACATACATGAGGTTCTGTTGGTGCTTCCTGTCGCCTGTCTTGACATTGGTCAGTTATACCTCTTACAAATAAAGCATGTCGCCTTGGTCATTTATAACCTGTCTATATAATATGTCAACCAACCGCGTCATGAAATTGGTCATAACGGATTTATAATTGACGTGCTTTTGTTTATTGAGTATCATCAATCTAATACGAAGGGAAACGAATTCCATTTTATTTCAAATTACTTAATTTCCTTTGTTTTTATTCATTTTGATCTTAGTTTCTCTTTGCTGTCAGCTGATCGTCAACATTTTGCAGACAAATCACTCAAAATCCGAAGTAATTCAAATGGTTAACGCCGAAAGACGGAATAGTCGAACACATATGACTGGAACCTTGGAATAGCCTTTTTCTTAAATAAAGACATCTTGTCGTATATTTTAGATACTTTATCTTATTTAAATTGCTAAATTGTCATTTGCAACTGTACAAAGCTCGGTTTTGAGGTCATTTGTTGATGTCGAACACGAACTATACATGTCATGTTAATAGTGGCGGAGGAGAGATAACTCTCATTACATGAACCTGATGTTGCCATCTAATGTGATACTTATATAAGTATGTGCCCCTTACCAGGGACGTATAGTGAACTGTCCCTGCCCTTACCTAATCCTTCTGATCATGTATATTCAATTAAATCATTGTGAAACTAAAACTATCGTTATTGATCATACTCGAGTTAGTATTGAAAGTGTTTTATTAATACTCGATCTGCTGTTGACAGGGTTTGCTGATCACAAGCTTCCTCTCGTATGTACCCCCTACCTACGGGGACTACGTGTACCCACCGTTCGCCTCAGTGTTGGGCTGGCTGTTTGCTGTGATGCCTGTTGTCCCAGTGGTTGTTATAGGAGTTATCACATTATGGAGATCCCCGGGGGAAACATTTTATCAGGTTAGTGAGTGGTCCTTGTTTTTTTTACCGAGTGTATATTCTGTCTATGCCGTAATACTGTGATGGATAAAAACGGCGTGTAACGCAATGAAAAGACACTGATACATTGTATCACATGGATTAAAAGTAGAATCAGAATTGTAAACTGTCTCCTGTTCGAATTTTTTTTGAAAGCCTACCCAGCCGATTCTTTGGATACGTATAGTGCATCGTTTACAAGAACGCCTCTTTTCTGAAAATTTAAGACTGTTTCTCTCTAATTTCTAACCAATATCAACTGTGACATGTAAACTGTATAGTAGGGTAGGTTGTTATGTTACTACAGAGAAAAGGGAAATCAATTATCGTGAAATTGAAGTCGTAACCTTTGCGTTTGATAGTAAGGCAACCTTTCTGTAGGTAGTCAACAAAAAAAGGTGAGATCTTCTCAATGTCAGATTCGAGATTACTTACCGATAGTTTTCGAAGATGTTTTCACTCAGTTGCTGTGACTATCGATTCAGAACTGGTCATGTTTCGTCTCTAGAAAGTGTCAATCTGGTTATAAGTAGCATTTTTGGAACTATTGATTAGCTGATTCAACAACAAAGTCTTGTAAAAGAGTAGTTCGATAAATACAATGTGATCTAAGGTTACAGACATAACGATTAAACATAATTGCTTTTGTATTTATGTTTATGCAAATAATAAATAGCGTTGCTTCATTCTATTTTCATTGTTTTAATAATTGCAAAACACTTTGCCTGCAAAAACATCTAACAGTTCGACTAGTCCGAACGAGTATGTCTTTTACATCACGTCAAAGAAAACGTGCAAATAGGTTTACCGTACTATAACCAATAAAACAGTTGTAAATACTAGATTAGTGTCGTTTTAATGTTTATGTGTTTATGATTTCATCGTGTGTGTTGATGATTCTTTTGTGTGATTTTTTACAGAATTTGAAGAAGTCCTTGCAACCTTCGTCAGAGTGGGGTCCAGCGTCAGACCAGAAACCGTACAGCGCACTGGAACAGTGGCACCTGAATGGTTCATTTAAAGATAAGCTGCTGATAAACATTGGATACAGAAAGAAACGTTAGTATCTTTCAATAAATCGATACAGAAAGAAACATGATCAATTTCATCATAAACATTATCTACGTGAGTGAAACTAGATCATAAACATCAGCCACAGGACGGAAAACCGTCCTCAATAGGTTGTTACATACGTACATATACAAGTACATCGTCTTCGTCAGTGTTTCCTTCGTGCAGTGTAGCATGTCAATACAATATATGCTCCCCAGGGAGTTGAGAAAGATATTGGCTGGTTGCAAAGGCCCTATAACCACGGATAATAATTTGTGAACCGCTTTGAGACGACCTACGAACTAGGTTGTAATAAAGCGGTAAATAAGAGCCTCGAATTAGTGTTATCATTATTATTACAATGGAGAGTAAATCAAAGTATTTATGAAATATGACTTGTATCTTATCCATGATTTATTCATGTATTTGTGATTGGAAAAAAATGAAAACATTTAAGTACTAAGATATACAAAATATAAAAATGAAATAAACAAAATATAATCAGCGTTCTGAGTGTGAAAAAACTACCGATTCGAACCCGAAACTTCAAAATGCTAAATTATCGCTCTAACCGATTGGGCAACAGGAGGCACGGTAGTCTAATGGTAGGATACCGGGCTCGTGACCGAAGGGTTGCGGGTTCGCGTCACGGCAAGGCACTTTGTTGTATCCTTGAGCAAGATACTTGACTCCGCTTGTTCCAGTCTACTCAGCTGTAAATGAGTACGTGGATGGGCAGTGCTAGACTTTTTGAATGCTAGCTGTGAGCGCCGAAATGGCAGCACCGGCTGTATGCTCCCCAGGGAATTCCGAAAGATGTTGGCTAGTTGCAAAGGCCCTTTAACCACGGATCATAATTTGTGAACCGCTTTGAGACGACCTACGAACTAGGTTGTGATAACGAGGTATATAACAGCCTCGAGTTATTATTATCATTATTACAACCCTACCGATGGAAGTGTCCTGGCCAAATTGTTCTGCAGTTATATGTAACCGGCAGTTAAGGGGAGGTTACTGGGTATAGGACAGTAGTGGAGTGTGACAACGATCCTTAGGTCATACACAATTTACATGATGCGATTGTTTTGTAACAAAATATTTTAAAACATATCGTATTCATCTACAAAACTTCAATAATTTTTAACGAATCGCCGGGATATTCAAAATAAATTTGACTCAATTCTGTATCATTTAGAACACTTAGTATACACTATGGTACTTGTAATATACAACTGAAAGACATCACGTGAAAAGGCGTTTTTTTTAATGAATGTATGTATTGTATGCACTTCCTCTTATGTTACCTCGCTATCCCCATATTCATAGTCCGTTCCAAATGTCCAGTTTGACCACTTCAATTGTTCGGGAAAGCCCTGCTAAAAATAGCGCCGATAACGTCACCTGACTAGGCAGTAAACACAAGTTGTGCGAGCGAGATGAAACGGTTTCGAAAGGGGCCCCCAGAGAGGGGCCGTTAGGCAACTGCAATTTCTTACCGCACTATGAAACCAAGTTATATGATTTCTAAATCCGTATTCAAACTTATTGAACAGTAATTATTCATCATTAGAAGTTAATTGCACACTTGCCAATGTTCAGAATTTAAATTTATTTAGCTTTAAACATAAATTTATTGCCAATAAAATTAAACAAGGGATGGGGCACAAGTTTTTACAATTTATCACAGCCTTCTCCCGTCATACATTTACAATTAAATGTCAACAATGATAATTGGCATAAACATAAAGTAGATATATTTAAATATATATTGAATGTGGCCGGTACAGATGGTACGGGGCTAAACACCTTCCCTAACCCAAGGGACAAACCTTTCTGATTTTTTTTTTTATATATATTGCCGGGGCAGAGGAGGCCGGGTATTCATATTAGTACTAATTTAAATCTTGCATGTAAAATCAAAAATAATCGTTGAAATCAGCAATATAATTAAAACATACCATTTTATTGAACCCGGTAATATTATAAATTATGTAAATCGACGGACTTAGATAACACGTATCTCGGTGACCCAGAAAATACGCCGTGGGCCAGCACAACAGTTATCCCTTGGAGGGCCTCATGGCAAAATCAAACTAACCAGTCACTTATCCCTTCCTTTCGCATAAACCACTGTATAATCATAGAAACACAAAGTAAACTCTCTCCAATATATGCCCATTAACATATTAAACTAAGTTCATCTGTGTTCAAACTCAGACAAAGATAC